>NC_067439.1:19169118-19469118 GCF_009764475.1 Pristis pectinata | reverse complement strand
AACAAAATATTGCACGGAGTGAACGGCGGCTGTAGTGATCGTAACGATTACTGCCATGGGTTTTTCAGAAATGGATTTAACTATTTTATACATAAACCTCCACATAAAAACGATCCCGCACCGTGAAAAATAAAGTCAGCATTTTATACCTCACCTGGCTGGATAGCATTTGACTGAATCTATAGGATTTTAACCGCTTTGCTGCGATTTGTTCTTATTTTGCTGTTCAATTTTCTCACCGTCAGGCACATTTTAAGGGCCATTAGAATCCGCAGGAGACTCCAGGGCAGCAGGAACAGTGAGAGACAGAGTGACCCGGAGATGGACAGCTGCAGAAAGTCTATCGTCCTGCTCCTAAGTATCTCGGGTATCTTCATCCTCTTGTGGCTACTGGAACTGATTGGTTGCCTCTACATTCGCATTGCCGATGTCGCTTATTTTTCAGCTTCCAATTTCAGTGACTCACTCTTCCCTCTGCAAGAAAGTGGGGACGCGCTTCAGTTCTTGTGTTCCTGTGTGAACCCATTTAGTTATGCAGGGACACAGAGGAAGATCAGAGACAAGATAAAGCTGCGGCTGAAATATCCACTGACTCTCATTAATAAATTACTGAAACAAAAAAAATATTATTTGGGAATGGTTTATGTTGCAAACCACCCTCATCTTCTTCTCTACCATCTCGCCTGCTCAGTCAGAAAGAACCAGAGAACCCTTCGGCTGACCATGTTGTGCCGTCCATCAAACCACCATCACATTACCTAACCCCTTCCTCCCGCATATCCCCCCATCCCACACTCCTCCATATGCCTATCCAACAAGCTCTTGAACCTGTTCAATGTATATTCCTCTACCACCACCCCAGGCAGTGCATTCCATGCACCAACCACTCTCTGGGTGAAAAACCTCCCCCTGACATCTCCTCTGAACCTTCCACCCATAAACGTAAAGCCATGCCCTCTGGTCTTGAGCATTGGTGCCCTGGGAAGGAGGAGCTGGCTGTCTACTCTATTTATTCCTCGCAATATTTTATATACCACTATCATGTCTCCTCTCATCCTCCTCCTTTCCAGTGAATAAAGCCCTAGCATTTTAAGCCTCTCATCATATTCAATACTCTTTAATCCAGGCAACATCCTGGTAAATCCCCTCTGCACCCTCTCCAACGCCTCCACATCCTTCCTATAATGAGGCGACCAGAACTGAACACAGTACTCCAAGTGTGGCCTAACTAGAGTTTTGTAAAGCTGCATCATCACCTCGCGGCTCTTAAACTCAATCCTGCGATTTATGAAAGCCAACATCCCATTGGCCTTCTTAACTGCTCTTTCCACCTGTGAGGCAACTTTCAATGAACTGTGAATATGAACCCCCAGATCCCTCTGCTCCTCTATACTGCCAAGTACTTTGCCATTTACCCAGTACTCTGCCCTGGAATAGTCATTGAGTTATACAGCACGGAAACAGACCCTTCGGCCCATCTTGTCCACACCCACCAGTTTGCCTCACTGAGTCATTCCCATTTGCCTGCAGTTGGCTTATATCGCTCACAACCTTTCCTATCCATGTATCTGTCCAAATGTCTCTTAAACATTGCAATTGTTCCCACCTCTACGACTTCTTCTGACAGCTCGTTCCATACACTCACAGCCCTCTGTCCTTGCTCTTGGGTCCATGCTGCATTGTGATCTCGCCTTGCTCTTCCCGTTTAATGTTCACCTTGTTCACCACCATCTCGCCTGATCAGTCATATAGTTACAGAGTTACACAGCACGGAAACAGGCCCTTCGGCACACCAAATCCATGCCAACCATCAAGTCCCCATTTACACTGATCCCTATTTTATTCTCCTCACATTCCAATCAGCTCCCCCCAGATTCTACCACTCACCAAAACACTGGGGGCAATTTAGAGTGGTCAGTTACCATTCCAACCTGCATGTCTTTGGGCTGCGGGGGGAAACCCATGCGGTCACATGGAGAACGTGAAAATTCCACACAGACAGCACCGGATGTCAGGAGCCGCGAAGCTGAAGCACTACCTGCTGCCCCACTGTGCCACCCACTTGCAGCAATTTAGCTGAATTAGCTGAATACCAATAGGGGCTGTTCTACTGGACATTACAGAGGTCTCGTCACAAGGAAGAAAGCTGAATATCCCGGAGTATTTATTACAGAGCGGTTGGGAGATTCAACAACATGAAGGAGCTGGGTTGGTCTGATAACACAACGGCATAAGGACACTGGTATGAAAGGAACATGAAGTATTAGTGAGTGGAATCGTTTCAAGGGGTAATTGGAAAGGACAGAAAAAAATCCTTCCAGTCCTTCTGTTGGACAGATCCAGGGCAGAGTACAGGGTAAACGGCAAGGTACTTGGCAGTGGGGAGGAGCAGAGGGATCTGGGGGTTCATATTCACAGTTAGTTGAAAGTTGCCTCACAGGTGGAAAGAGCAGTTAAGAAGGCCAATGGGATGTTGGCTTTCATAAATCGCGGGATTGAGTTTAAGAGCCGCGAGGTTATGATGCAGCTTTACAAAACTCTAGTTAGGCCACATTTAGAGTACTGTGTTCAGTTCTGGTCGCCTCATTATAGGAAGGATGTGGAGGCATTGGAGAGGGTGCAGAGGAGATTTACCAGGATGCTGCCTGGATTGGAGGGTATTGAATATGAGGAGAGGCTTAAGGTGCTAGGGCTTTATTCACTGGAAAGGAGGAGGATGAGAGGAGACATGATAGAGGTATATAAAATATTGAGGGGAATAGATAGAGTAGACAGTCAGCGCCTCCTTCCCAGGGCACCAATGCTCAAGACGAGAGGTCATGGCTTTAAGGTTATGGGTGGGAGGTTCAGGGGAGATGTCAGAGGGAGATTTTTCACCCAGAGAGTGGTTGGTGCATGGAATGCACTGCCCTGGGGTGGTGGTGGAGGCAGATACATTGAACAGGTTCAAGAGCTTGTTGGATAGGCATATGGAGGATTGTGAGTTAGAGGGATATGCGGGAGGAAGGGGTTAGGTGGTGTGAGGGTGGTCTGATGGACGGCACGACACGGTGGGCCGAAGGGCCTGTTTTGTGCTGTATGGTTCTATGGTTCTATGGTTCTATGGTAAGAACAAAATAGGGTCTTAAAACTTGGGTAAAGCTTTATGGGCTCATTGTCAACTGTCCGTATCCCTCCACAGATACTGCTCGACCCACAGAATTCCTCCAGCAGTTTGTGTGTTGCTCCACATTCCAGCATCTGCAGTCTCTTGTGTCTCCTGTGTTAACTCCTTGTTGGCCGGGAAATCAAATTGGCAGATGTGGCCTTGAGGATGTAAGGTCATTGAATGTCGGCGAGATGGGTTCCTTGAACATGATGTTGGAGGTTCAATCGGAGGCAGGATACATAAAGATAAACAAAACTCAAAATAAAGAAACTGCAGGTGCTGTATATCTGAAATAAGAACAGAAAATTCTGGAAACTCTCGGGTCAGACAGCGTCTGTAGGAAGTGAAAGAGTTCACGTTTTACATCTGAGGTCTCTTTGTCAGAACTGTGGGAGGGTGGGGATGGGTGCTTGACTTCATCCCACTGCAGCCAATCCAGGCCAGTATTGCTCCCTCTACTGAAGGCAATTTACATGTTAACATCAGGGATCCAGAGGGATATAGGCTAAATGTGGGCAAGTGGGACGAGTTTAGATGCCCATGTTGGTGGGCATGGACGAATCGGGCTGCAGTACCTGTTTCCCTGCTCTCTGCCTCTCTGCCTCTCCTCCTGATGCACAAGAGGTTGGGAAGGCCACACGATGACCAAAAACGAAGCAGACAAAATCCCCACTGAAGTTCAGCTAAATTGCCTGTCCTAAATTGGACTCATGAGTTACCCCAACCAGAAGTGGTAGCAAGTTCGATGGGAGTGCAGTCAATGCAGTGTTAGATTACAACATCCCGGGTCATTACCGTGTGTGTGTGGAGAAATTACCCTTAGGTCCTCATTTACATCTCCTATCTCTTGCCTTCATATAATATCCTTCTACCATACCGAAAAGATTTTGGCTCTCCGGAATATCAATGCCTCTCATAATCTTTAGAACACTGTGTGTTTCAATGTGCATGTGACCAATGAAGAAATCTTGTCTTATCTTACAAGAAGATGCAATCAATCATGTTAGAAATTAATTAATTTGAGAAATAGTTTGACACACTTTGAAAATACCAGCCTTATTTCCGAAGTGGTAACATTGCAATTTGATTCGTTATCAACCACACCAGCACAGTTTACTTTGTTTCAAAGTAACAGCTGTTCATACTTTGAAGAAAGGCTATCCTGGTCAAGGCAGATAGGACTGCAGTCAATGCAGTGTTAGATTACAACATTCCAGGTTATTGCTGTGTGTGTTGGTCATTACAAAGCCCGAGGGACCCTGGTGGCTCTCATGAGAACTGGGAGCTGCAGCCTGGTCACAGACATGGGCAGATGTGCAGACAGAAGGTAACCAGGATGGGAGCCAAGTGTGTGGACAGAGCAGTTTGGGAATGGGGCCAGGTGTGTGGAGTCTGTCTGGGAAAAGAGCCAGGTGTGCCGAAAACCCATGGATGGGAACGGGCCAGGTGTGCAGAGGGAATGGGAGCAGGTGTGTGAACAGAGTCCGGCTGGGAACGGGGAGAGATGTGGGGATGGAATGCATTGGGAATGGGGCGAGTGTGTGGCTGGGAGTTTGGGCAGGAATTCTCAGAGGGAGTGGGATGTGTGGGAGGGTGGGAATGGTGCAGCAGTGGTGAGGAAACTAAGTCACAGAATGGATGGTGTATAACTCTGTGACTCTATGACTCTTCTGCTCATGGTGGGCCAGGGACATCAGTTGGATCTACATCTGAATCCAGGAAAGAATCAACATGTTCTGTTCCTCTTTATCCCTCACACATTCTCCCTCATGGTCCGAGACACATCAGTTATTCTCCAATCTCCAAAGTACTCAGTGGCAAAGCATCAGCTTCACATCTGATGTCAATATCAGCTGCCTTGAAAGATCGAGCAATATCTATGGTTCTCCACTCTCAGCTCAAGTAGATTCCCAGCAGCCAGAAGCTCCGACTTTATCAAATTGGTCGATCATCTCACCTTCTCGGTCCCAGATTCATAGTGTTATACAGCACGGAAACAGGCCATTCGTCCAACTCGTCCTTGCTGATCAGGTTACCCCACTGAGCCAGTCCCATTTGTCTGCATTTGGCCCATCTCCCCCTCAACCTTTCCTATCCACGTACCTGTGATAATCTCTCTTAAACGTTGTAATTGTTCCCACCTCGACCACTTCCTCTGGCAGCTCGTTCCACACACTCACCACCCTCTGGCCTGACTCGGGTCCAGGCTGCGTTGTGATGGCGCCTTGCCTCTTCCTGCTTATTTTTCATCTTGTTATCTACCATCTCGCCTGCTCAGTCATGTAATCATAGAGTTACACAGCACGGAAACAGGCCCTTCGGCCCACCAGCTCCATGTCGACCATCAAGCACCCATTTACACTAATCCCTATTTTATTCTCCCCACATTCCCATCATCTCCGCCCAGATTCTACCACTCACAGGGCAATATACACCGGCCAATTAACCTATCAACCTGCACATCTTTGGGATGTGGGAGGAAACCTATACGGTCACAGGGAGAATGTGCAAACTCCACACAGACAGCATCGAAGGTCAGGATTGAACCTGGGTCTGCGAGCTGTGAGACCCCGGCACTACCTGCTGTCTGACTGTTCTGCCCATTTGTAACGAATTATATGAATCAGCAGTAACAAGGGGGCTGGTCTACTGGACATTACAGATGTCTGGTCACAAGGAAGTGAGCTGTTAGCAAATCCACCAATAGGAAGGAGCAGGGTCGCTCTGATAACACAACCATTGGAAGTATCTACATGATCACTTTGCACTGAAAAGGACTTCAGCTTTTTTATTCTAATTGTGCGCTTTCTTGTAAAACTTGTGTATAATTTGTGTTTAACGTATGTTTTTCTTGTGAATGCTGCTTATCTGATGCTGTGTGCCTGTGATGCTGCTGCAAGAAAGGTTTTCATTGCACCTGTGCACACGTGTATTTTTGCATTTGACGATAAACTCAAATGTGACGTTGACATGAACCCATTTGATCACACCCTGTCAGAGATATTCCCTTTGTTCCATCCATCCCACAGCCCACCTTCTTTGCAACTTCACCTTTTCTTTCTCTTTCCCAGTTGAAAGGGTCTTCAGCCTGAAACGTTACCTGTCCTTCCCTCTGCCTGACCTGCTGAGAGTTTCCAGCATTTTCTGTTTTTGTTTCAGATTTCCAGCATCTGCAGCTTTTTGATGAGTGGACCGGTCCTGCATTCTGTGGAGCTCATTAGAATTGGAGGAGTTTACATTGCATTGGAACCTACAGAATGCTTCCAGGTTTGACATGTTGAGAGCAGCATCCCCCTCACCTCTTTATATCGGTTGTCTCCCCTCTTTTCAGTCCAAATGAAGGGTCTTGAGTCAAAGCGTCGACTCTCCATTTCCCTCCTCAGATGCTGCCTGGGTCGCTGAGTTTCTCCAGCAGCTCACTTTTTGCTTCAGGTTCCAGCGTCTGCCGTCTCTTGTGTCTCCAGCACCACATCTAACACCTGCTTGAATATCAAGTTAAGTTGACTTTGTTGTCATGCGCACAAGTACGGTGAGGTACAGGTACAATGAAAAACTTGCTTGCAGCAGCATCACAGGAACGTAGAGTCAGACAACACAACGAACAGAAATCGTACAAGACAGTGAAGAAAAAAAAGACTGTGCAAGACGTTAGTGCAAAAACCCCACAATCGGAAAAATGTCCATGGCAGTGCAAGAGGCAGTCCATAGTGTTCCCGTTGCTGAGGTAAGGTTAGGGGTGTGCAGGTTAGTTTAAGAACATGACGGTTGCAGGAAAGTAGCTGTTCCTGAACCTGGTGGTGTGGTTTAATATATTTACTGATTCAGCCTCAGCTGCCTTCTTGTAATTCCACAGGCTCATCACCCTCTGGGTAAAGTGATTTCTACTCAGCTCAGTCCTTACTGACCTGTCCCTTATCCTTAGGCAGTGACCTCCGGTTCTGGACTTCCTCACTATCGGGAAGATCCTTCCCGCATCTGATCTGTCCGGTCCTGTCAGTGTTTTATATCTTTCAATGAGATTCACTCTCAGCTTTCTAAACTTCAGTGAATATACGCCCAACTTTCTCAATCTCTCTTCATACATCAGTCCTGGAATCAACCTGGTGAACCTTCGCTGCTCTCTCTCCATAACAAGTACGTCCTGCCTCAGATCAGGAGACCAAAACTTCACACAGTGCTCAAGGTGTGGTCTCACCACAGCCTTGTAGAATTGCAGCAAGGCATCCCTGCTCCTGTGCTCAAATCCTTTTTGAAGCCCAACATATCATTTGCCTTCTTAACTGCTTGTTGCATCTTCCAGTGACTGGTGCACCCAGACCTTGCTGCCTCTACACCTTTCCCAATCTCTCATTTTTCAGATAATAATCTGCCTTTGCGTTTTGCCACCAAAGTGGGTAACCCCACATTTATCCACGTTATACTGCATCAGCCATGCATTTACCCACCCTCTCAATCTGCGGAGTTTCTCTGAACCATCTTCACAGCTCATACTCCCACCCAGTTTTGTATCAAATGTGGAGATATTACCTTTGAAATTTCATTTAAATCATGAAGATACATTGTGAGTAGTTGTGGTCCCAGCACTGAATCCTGTGATAACCCACGTCACTGCTTGCCACTGGAAAAAGATATGTTTATTCTTCCTTTGGTTTCCTCTAAATCTCCTACCCTTTGCCTTAGACCTATTCCCTCTGGTTACTGACACGTCTGCTAAGGGAAGAGTCATAGAGTTACACAGCATGGAAACAGGCCCTTCGGACCTACTTGTCCGCACTGTCCAGTTTCCCCAACTGAGCTAATTGCATTTTCCAGCAGTTGGCCCATCAAAACATTGTCTTTCCGTGCACCTGTCCAAATGTTTTTTAAATATCATCACTTCCTCTGGCAGCTTGTTCCATATTGATCACCCTCTGTATGAATAAGTTTCCTCTCAAGTGTCTTTCGAATCTTTCCCTTCACTTGAAACCTGTGCACTCTAGTTTTGGACTGCCCTACCCTGGGGAAAAGACTGGCTCTTCACCTTATCTGTGTCCTTCAAGATTTTCTAAATCTCCATAAGGTCACCTCTCAGCGTCCTACAGGGAAAATGTCCCGGCCTATCCGGCCTCTCCTTACAACTCAAACCCTCCAATCCCAGTAACATGCTCATAAATATTTTTACAGCCCTTCTAGTTTAATGACACTCTTCCTCGAGCAGGGCGACCAGAACTGTACCCAGTACTCCAGATGTGACCTTAACGATGTCTTGTACAGCTGTAACATGACATCCCAACTCCTGCACTTAGTATCCTGACTGAAGAAGGCAAGTGTGCTGAACTCCGCCTTCACCACCCTATCTACCCGTGTCGCCACTTTCAAGGAACTATGTACCTGCAGCCCTAGGTCTCTCTGATCTTCAACATTCCCCAGGGCCCCACCATTTACTGGACAAATCCTGGCCTGGTCCGACCAAAGTAAAATACCTTACATTTATCTGAATTAAACTCCATTTGCCATTCCTTTGCCCACTGGACCAGTTGACCAAGTTCAAGATTCTCACTGTTTACCACACTTCACCCCTTATAATTTTGTATACTTCTGTCAGTTCCCCCTCACCCTTCTCTGCTCCAAGGTAAACAAACACAGCCCATCCCGTCTCTCCCCACAGCTGAAACGCTCCGCCCCAGGCAACATCCTGGTGAATCTCCTCTGCACCCTCTCCAGTGCAATCACATACTTCCTGCAGTGTGGCGACCAGAATTGCACACAGTTCTCCAGCTGTGGCCTAACCAGTGTTTATAAAGCTTACCTTGACCTCCCAGCTGTTATATTCTATGTCATGACCAGTGAAGACAGGGATCCGATGTGCATTTGTTACCATCTTACCCACCTGTGCTGCTGCCTCCAGGGATGCTTGGACAATTACACCGAGATCCTTCCATTCCTCAGTACTTCCCATTCATCATGTACGTTGTAGTCTCATTAGCCTCTCAAATTGTATCACTGCACACTTTTCAAGATTAAATTCCGTCAGCCATTTCTCTGCCCTTCTCATAATCTTCTCCATGTCGTTCTGCATCTGAAGACGACCCTCTTCACTGTCAACACTACCACAAATTCTCATCCCATCTGTGACTTAACGAATCATAACTTCCAACAGACACTGTCACTGGGCAATTGATTACATCCAGGATCCCACTCTGCCCCTCTCTGATGAAAGTCCACTAATGACAACTCTCTGTTGGGTACAGGCCTCACAGACACTGAAGCTCACAGGACAACAGTCTCCGAGATGGTGATTTTTAGCGGGTTCATGATTTGACAGATACTGACTTACGGGTCCCACGGGCACCCGCTCTCACTGGGATACGCCAGCGTCCCTCTCTCCTCAGTACTTCCAAGGGTCCTGCTGTTCCTTATGCACATCCTAGCCTTTTACGTCCTCTCGAAATACATGCCCTTGCATTTTTCGGGATTAAATTCCATCTGCCATTTCTCTGGAGACACAACAGTGAATGAAGATGCTGGAGGCTGGAGCAAAACACAAACTGCTGGAGGAATCAGCGGGTCAGGCAGCATCTGTGGAGGCAAAGGGATGGTCGACATGTTGGGTAGAGATCAGGATTGATGCAGGGTCTTGACCTGAAAGATCGACTGTCCCTTTGCCTCCACAGTTGCTGACTGACCCACTGAGTTCCTCTAGCAGTTTGCCGTTCTCTGCTTATTTTACCAACGCGTGAAATAAATCTCATCAGTGGTGCAGCCTCACTGCGCATGGAGCCAGTCCCATGTTCAAGGGTTTGTCCAAGGGCTGTGGTGTCAACTGGCAGAAAGTGTCATCTCCTGGGTTATCTCGAAGATCATTGAGTGAATCACCTTTGTCTCAACCAAGTCTGACCGCAGCTACAATTACTCAGTGAAATCTGGGTATGGGGCAGGGAGAAGTTCCCCCACTCTCCTCCACCACCATCCCATCGAATACGTTACTGACCTTCACTGCTAAATGTATGTTCATTGTGAAAAGAGAAAAGGATGGAACAGGAAGGAAACACTGGTGGAAAATGAGGAGATAAAATTGGAGTGTTGGCCATCACCCATTGATTATTCTGGACCCATTGGGAAATTTCTGAGCAGTTACGCAGCAGACGGCTCATTTATTAATTGCATAAGAAACCAGTTATTATCTGATGGCTCTAAGAACAGTATTTCAATGATTGCAAACCCCCAGACGGTGATCTAATTGCAGGAAGAGATGAACGATTGGATCAAGGCTGTTTACACAGCCGTCACAGAACATGCAGAAATCGCACAACAAAGCGGCCAGATCCCTCCTACTACCTCCTCCACCGATGAAGGGAATCTGCAACGGGAGAGCGAGTGAAGATTCAGCCTCTTCAGAAAGAAGAAATGAGGATAAGAGATTGTTTTTGACTCACAAACTGGAGCCATGGTATTGGATGTTTGGATTCACACTTGGTGGTTTCCAAATTATCTCATCTTGAACATGAGCAACTGATATTTTCAATTTTATAATTTACATGGATGTTGAACAATTGCAATTGCTTCTTGTGAGTGGACCTGTGAAGACTTTCTATCAAAATATGGTTCAGTTTCGTTCTGTTGAATCCATTCGGCTGCTGGCTGGAATCATGAGATAAAGGTGAAGGGCCCAGGCTTGGCTGGTCTTTCCGATCCAATACTTTGGCAATTTGTTGTTGCCTTTTGTTCTCCAGTTCCATGCACTTGTGTATTTGACTCAAAATGTTCATCTTCAGTATAATTAATGACAATGAATATGAGAAATATCCCCACTTATCAACATATTTAAAAAAAAGACTCACATCATTCAGTTTTAATCTTTTTTCCAAATATGAACTTTCTGAGGAGATATAATGCTTGTTTTATTTATCAACAGAAACATATTCAACAGGACTGCTATTAACTGGCATCCTTGCATAACATTGAAATGTAAAGCAATTAATTTTAAATGTGATTCCTGGCATTGTAGCAACTGATCTCCTCCACAGGGGAATCTGATTCTGTTATAATTTCTAAATTGCAAACTTTGGAAGATGAAGGATTAACGTCACGTTGAGGGGCTTGAGCTGAAGAGACCAACACGATACTGGGTCAAACTGTGTGGTTTGGGCATTTGTGCTGTCCCTCTATCCGTTCCTCAAAACTGCTGTCAAAAAGAAAGAAAAATATATGAAATAAATCTTTAGCTAAGATTACAGTGACATGCATTTGACCGCATTAAAATACAACACAAGTTGGCCCAATCAGCCAAAGCCTGTGATTATTACTCAAGCTATAAAGTGGAAACAGACAATGCAGGAGATTGAGAGGTGACCTTACAGCGTGTATAAAATCATGAGGAGCATCGATAGGATGAACACACACAGTCTTTGTCTCAGTGCAGGGGAGGGGAGGGAGGGTCTAAAAACTAGAGGTCGAAGGTTTAAGGTGAAAGGTGAAAAATTTAAAAGGGACCTGATGGCATCTTCTTCACACAGAGGGTGGTGCGTATATGGAATGAGCTGCCAGAGGAAGTGGTTGAGGCAGGCACAATAGCAACATTGAATAATCATTTGGACGAGTCCATGGATAGAAGGGGTTCAGAGGGATGTGGGCCAAAGGCGGGCAAATGGGACTAGCTTGGTGAGCACCACGGTCAGCATGGACGAGTTGGGCCGAAGGGCCTCTCTATGCTACACTACTCTGTGACTCCATAACTGACCCCATGTCCTTTAAGGAGAAGGATATTGGAGAATGTATGAAAATTGTGTAATGTTCTCACTGCAATTGTTACATTTTTGTGATAATTGAGAACAGTGACCTCAAATATTCTCAGTCCAAATGCGTCTTAAATACAGTGATTGTGTGTAATTTCAGCACCTCCTCTGGCAGCACCTTCCAGATATCAACCCCCCTCTGTGTGTAAAAACAAGAAAAGAAAATTATCTTAAGCCCTAATTTAAATCTCCTGTCTCTTGCCTTGATAAAATGTCCTTCTGATTTTGCTCGCCCTCCCATAAGGAGAAGATTTTGACTCTCTACCATATCGATGCCTCTCATAATCTTATATCCCTCTGTCAGGTCACCCTTCAGCCACCTCCACTCCAGAGAACACAGGCCCAGCTTGTCCAGGATTTTGCCCAGATTGGAGGACTTTAGTTCTGGGGAGAGATTGGAAACATGGACAGATGTGCAGACAGAAGGTAACCAGGATGGGAGCCAGGTGTGTGGACAGAGCGGTTTGGGAATGGGGCCAGGTGTGTGGGGTCTGGCTGGGAAAAGAGCCAGGTGTGCTAAAAACCCATATATGGGAACGGGTCAGGTGTGCAGAGGGAGTGGGAGCAGGTGTGTGAACAGAGTCCTGCTGGGAACGGGGAGAGATGTGGGGATGGAGTGCATTGGGAATGGGGCCGAGCGTGTGGCTGGGAGTGTGGGGAGGAATTCTCAGAGGGAGTGGGATGTGTGGGAGGCTGGGAGAGGTGCAGCAGTGGAGAGGAAACTCTGTCACAGAATGGATGGTGTCAGACAGTGAGGGAGATTCTGTGTGTGTGTGTGTGTTTATGCGCACGTGTGCGCGTTTGCGTGCGCACATGAAGTCTCTTTCGTTTCTGAACAAATAAATTAGTGAGTTCCAGAGTAGGTTTGCTCTGTTTTAAATCACTTCATGAACAAGTTAACCAAAGAAACATCTCAAATGACGATGACTCCTTTAAATGGTGCCGTTACTTATTGTTTCAAGTGAAGCAGTCGATAAACATTCTGATCAGAAAATCATTCACTGGAGGGAAGTTACTACCCCTGTGGACAATACATTTTTCTGGTTGCGTGTTAATCCCCAACACAGAAGTTAGTGTTGCATTCTAGATTTCCAATGACCTGATCAAAGCTACATTTTACTTTGAGATTGTCTTTTTATCAATATATAACTTCCATTTGCATGAATCTGAAAAAAATTGTAAGCACCATATAACCAATTGATTTCATGAAAACTGGTACAAACTTTCAATAAAAGTGCTCCTCAAAGTATGTTCTTGTGTCTTCATGTCTTAGTATCTCAATATAGTTCATTACAACTTCCGTATCAAAGTTTGATTCACTTCATGTAAAACTGTTGTGCAACATTGAGAGGAAACCTTCCTGTTACAAATAAATCAGTCCCCTCCATACCTGACCTGGCACTGCTGATCAATGTGATATTGTGTATATGTCCTTCCATTTAAACACTATTACTACTCGCTTGAATCTGCATGGATTACAATATGACAAACAACAAATCCATTAATGATGGGTCGTCCCTTCCAATGAGCTTCCTTGTTGAAGGTCGATGCCATGAACAGGAGCCAGTTTATACTGTCGGAGCTTACAGAGGGCTATTGATAAGATGCAGAGCTGGGCTGACAAGTGGCAGATGGAGTTCAATCCGGAGAAGTGTGAGGTGGTACACTTTGGAAGGACAAACTCCAGGGCAGAGTACTGGGTAAATGTCAAGGTACTTGGCAGTGTGGAGGAGCAGAGGGATATGGGGGTTCATATTCACAGTTCATTTAAAGTTGCCTCACAGGTGGAAAGAGCAGATAAGAAGGCCAATGGGATGTTGGCTTTCATAAATCGCGGGATTGAGTTTAAGAGCCGCGAAGTGATGATGCAGCTTTACAAAACTCTAGTTAGGCCACACTTAGAGTGTTCTGGTCGCCTCATTATAGGAAGGATGTGGAGGAGTTGTAGAGGGTGCAGAGGAGATTTACCAGGATGCTGCCTGGATTAGAATGTATGGAATATGAGGAGAGGCTTAAGGTACTAGGGCTTTATTCACTGGAAAGGAGGAGGATGAGAGGAGACATTATAGAGGTATATAAAATACTGAGAGGAATAGATAGAGTAGACAGCCAGCGCCTCCTTCCCAGGGCACCAATGCTCAAGACGAGAGGGCATGGCTTTAAGGTTATGGGTGGAAGGTTCAGGGGAGATGTCAGGGGGACGTTTTTCACCCAGAGAGTGGTTGGTACATGGAATGCACTGCCTGGGGTGGTGGTGGAGGCAGATACATTGAACAGGTTCAAGAGCTTGTTGGATAGGCATATGGAGGAGTGTGGGATGGGGGGATATGAGGGAGGAAGGGGTTAGGTAGTGTGAGGGTGGTTTGATGGACGGCAAAATATGGTGGGCCGAAGGGCCTGTTTTGTGCTGTATGGTTCTATGGTTCTATGGTACATTGAGAAAAAGCTTTGCCAATGAGTAGGTGGTACACTCTCGTCATCCCCACCAAAAAATTTAGAGTGCTTCATATTACATTTCCAACTACCTGATCAAAGTATTAATTGACATGAAGATAATGTTCTTGACGCAGAAATCCAAGATGATTGTGGACGATCTCACATATTGATTCACTTCACGGTACCTTGTTCAAACACTGGGAAATACCGCCTTGAAACTGAGTGATTTTATTTCCACACCTCAGGATTACAATGTGATTCACGGCAAACTGTGGAATCAGAGTTTGATCCATTTCATCAAAGTTATGTTTCCTAAATTGACAAAAAAACCTAATCAGATTAATAAGTTGAATGGAGATAAATGTGAGGTGTTGCAGTTTGGTAAAACAAACCAGAGCAGGACTTACACAGTAAATGATAGGGCCTTGGGGAGTGTTGTAGAACAGAGAGACGCAGGGATGCAGGTACACAGGTAGATAGTGTGGTGAAGAAAGTGCCGTTGAGACAATTGCGAGGTGACTGCATCAGAGACTGCAGATGCCCGAATCTGTAGCAACAAGCAAGATGCTGGAGAAAGTCAGCGGGCCAGATAGCATCTGTGGAGGGAAGTGGACAGTTGATGTTTCGGGTCAGGATCCAGACAATGGAAGTTCTTGTTCGTCTGATTCTTCAGCCTTAACCCTCTAATGTCCGGTTTTCCAAAATGTAACTCTTGAACGCTGATACACCTCACACCTTCTTTCTTCTAATATTGAATTACTATCTGTTGATACTTGTTAAATTCAAGACTGAAGCACAGGGTCCTAAGTCCCACCCCACCATCCCTCTCCCAGGCATCTTCCTGGTCAATGTGCAGATTGCTTTATCAGAGGGACATGAGGGACTGCTGTGTACTTTGTTCCACAGAGACATGGCTCACTCACAACTCTCCTGACACAGACTTGCAGCCCAAGGGTTTTTCGATCCACCGCATGGACCAGACGGCAGCGTCGGGTAAGGGAAAAGGCGGCAGAGTCTGCTTTATGATAAACTCGTCGTGGTGCATGGACGTGGCTGTCTTCTCCTATTCCTGCTCTCCCGACCTGGAACATCTGGCAGTGAAGTTCCAACCGTTCTACCTACCGTGGGCGTTCTCCGCCATCATCCGATATGTTAACACTGAGGAATTTAAAGCTGCTGACTCTCTCCACCGCCAATCACCCAATGTAGACTGGTGCATGTTCACCCTCCTTCCCCTTCCTGAAGTCAACAATCAACACTTTAGTTTTGCTGATGTTGAGCGAGAGGTTCTTTCATAGAGCTGTCCTGTATGTAAACAGGCCTTTCGGCCCAACTTGTCCATGCCGACCACGTTGCCGAACTGAGCCAGTCCCATTTGCCTGCATTTCGCTCATCTCCCTCTCAGCCTTTCCTATCCATGGACCTGTCCAAACATCTCTTAAACGTTGTAAATGTTTCCACCTCTACCACTTCTTCTGGCAGCTCGTTCCGTACGCTCACCATCCTCTGTCCTCACTCTTGGGTCCACATTGCTTTTTGTTCATTTTTTCTCTACCATCTCGCCTGCTCAGTCACAGAGTTACACAGCACATAAACAGGCCCCTTGGCCCACAAACTCCATGCTGACCATCAAGCCCCCATTTACACTCATCCCTGTTTTATTCTCCCCACATTTTTACCATCTCCCCCCAGATTCTACCACTCACCTACACACTGGGATCAATTTACAGCAGCCAATTAACCTACCAACCTGCACATGTTTGGGATGCGGGAGGAAACCCACGCAGTCACAATTAAGAGAGCTGAATATCCCTGAGAAATTATTAGTGTTACAAAGCGGTTGGCAGACTCACCAATAGGAAGGAGCAGGGTCGGTCTGATAACATAACTGGTAGGAAAGAAACATGAAGTATCAGTAAATAGAATTGTTACAGTGGTAAATTGGGATGGACAGAAAAAAATCTGTCAGTCCCCCTGTTGGACAGAGTTATGTCAGAATTGTGGGAGGGTGGGGATGGGTGTTTGACTCCATCCAACTGCAACCAATCCAGCCCAGTCTTGCCCCCACCACTGCATCAATGTGTTGGGCCCAGGATAGATCCCCCAAGATGCTGATGCCCAGGAAATTAAAGCAGCTCATTCTTTCCCCAAAGTAGTTGGGTTAAAACCAGAGGGTGCAGGTTTAGGGGAAAGGATAACTGGGCACAAATCAAACAATTCTTGCAGTAGTGCTCTGCATCTTCTTGCATCTTGGTCACCAACACACATTCTTCAACTGTTCCATTGTTTTGATGCCCAGAAACGTCACGGTACTGATCCATCATCTGCTTCCTTTCACCTTCTGGCATCACACATCTGTCATTGTAAAGTACAATCCCATCCCTTACCTGTACTCCTGGATTTTTCCCATATCCTTCAGATTTCTCCTCCCTCTGTACCTTTGCTGATTGCTGATCCTGTTTCTGTTCCTGAACTCAGTCTGTAGGTTGGTCTTTGCTGGTCTCTGTGTCATTATCCCCTTTATATCTGGACTCTATTCCACCCCACATCTTGCTCCGAGTTTGGCGAACTCACCCGCCTTCCTGTCCCGGGGATGTGTTCAGCTGAGCCTTCACCTTTTTCACTCCATCAGTATTTCCTATCGCCTTCTCCAGTACATACTTCAACAAGGCTGCTGAAGGTAAAGGTTTACCGTCTGCTGAAACGTCACCTCTTGCTTCCCAGAATGGTCGATACTCAGTCAAGCTGTTACCAACACACATACCATCTGAATGTATGATCGCCCCTGAAGGATGTCTGTCTGGATGACTACCAACAAAAGCTACAGCAGCAAGCTCTGCTGCTCGTGCACTCGTTGTCTCAGGTAACTTGATGGCGACACTATTTCTACTCCTTCATCGTCCTCTACATAAATGCCACATCCTGTCAGCTTTCCTCCATCCTGGACTGATGATGATCCATCAACAAATATTCTTACAGACACACCTTTTGGCTGCATGACTTTATTTCCCTTTGCTGATTTGAAGACGGGAATGAATGGTTCCTTCCGTTCCTGTGCTATTGTCACCTGACAATCGTGGGATTCTCCTTGATAGATTAGATTGTCAGCAAGCATGGTTGTACTATTTACTCTTTTAACCATGACATGACAACTCTGTAAAAGCAACGTCCACTGAGCTATTCGATGTCAATTGGCTGTCCCATCTTTGATGCACCCATTCAGCAAAAGCTGAACTGGAGTACGGTCTGTTAAAATGGTTGGTGGATTCAGTCCTACAATTTCAGCAAAATGGCTAACTGCCCAATAAACTGCCAACAGATGTCATTCACATGTTGTTTATCCCTGTTCTAACAGAATATGCATTCGGCATGCATTCACCACTGGCTCCTGTCAGTCATGTGTCTCCTGGAGTAATGCAGCGGCAATTGAGTTCCCAGCAGCAGAAACCTCGAAAGAAAATGGCTCAGAAGGTTTTGGGGCCTTAAAAGCAGGTGCTTCAACCAGACTAGTTTTAAGATCTGGTTCTGCCTTCATATGTTCTTGTTTTCCTTCCCACGGGACACCTTTCTTCAAGAGTTCTATAAACGGGGACACCTGAGTGGCAAAGCCATCTACGTGGTTCCTACAATACCCCACCAGACCCAGAGAGGCCCACTTCACTATCACGTCAGTGGGGAGAGTCGATCCTCTACGTCCGCACGTTGTAGATCAATTTCTCGTCTCCATGGGTTATGACTACTCCCAAGTAACTAACCCGCTGTTTAGTGGTTTGAACCTTTTTAGGGTTGACCTTTAAACCTGGCCTCTGTGCCAGTTGCAGCAGCTCTTTTAACAATTCATCGTGTTCCTCCGGGGTCTCCATCTGGAACAGCAAAGCAGCTACATGTTGAATTAACCACCGGGGAGCGGGTTTTTATTCAGTTGATTACCGCAACTAAGTGGGACACACTCAATTGCCCGAACTGTATGATCAGTGGTGATATTCACTTCCCCACTGGTGAATGTCCAGTAAATGCAGTTAAAAAGCTGGTACTTTAAATGTGGATGTGTTTCGAGGGGTTTGAGAGACTCCTGTGTCCTAAAGAAATTTTACAGGGCGGCCTCTCACTCTACCTTCTACAAGGGGTCCACCTGTACCATCCCACCCTGCGGTGCACAATCACGTGACCAAAGCCAGACACCGTCGTTGCGAACTAGGAGCACTTGTGGGTAACTCCGGATACAGTTGTGGTGTCTCCCCTACGCCTTGTACATCACATTGTGAGTAACATAGAGGACCTTCCAGGGGTAACGAAGCTGTTGTTAAATTCTGACTGTTCCGAACCTGCCTGGGTTGTGGGCAATCTCTTGCAAAATGGCTTTCACGTCCACAATTAAAACATTTCCATGCATTCACTGGAGGAGAAATATCGGCATTCCAACCGCGCCCTCGACGGCCCCTCTCAGGGGTTGCGACGCTGAGTATGACGATGACACACCTTGACAGCCACCCCGTCTCCCCTCATTCTGCCACTGCACACCTTGTTCTCTTAAAGGGGCCATTCTAGATCCCTGTTTTCCTTTCTCCCTTGCTTCCTTCTCCCACACTTGTATCATGCTTCTAAGGACCCATGCTTCCGTGTGTGTAGGATCAGTTGGATCAAACACATCCCAAGTTTTCTTAGTCACCTCAGTACTGTGAGACACCAGGGTCCTAAGTTTCTACTCTGTTGTTGAGTCAAATTTCTTCTCTCCAGCATAGGACAGTAATCACTCAAGAAAACCTGCCACAATCTTGTCAGAAATGCCAAGGGGTTCTCCCTTCTTCGCCTTCTACACTTATACAGAGCCTCCAGCGGGTCACCCCGATTAAGGCCTGTAGCTTCCAATATGGCCCCCTGTAAATCACTCAGAATTCCCTGGCCTTGTGCTAGCTCCTCCGGCAAGGGTGAATGCAGCAGTGAAGTTGGACACAGAAGGGTAACTTTCGTTCCTCACCTTCATCCAAACCATGTGTTACCCTGTGCTGCCGAATATGCTGAAAAAGTTCTCTGGGACGTCCCCCAGTCCACACTTTGGTACATTTGCAGCTTTAGCACTTAATTGGGCCACTACAGAAGGAGTAGAAAACCGTTTCTCAACGGGACGTCCTGGCTCTGGTGTCTCCTGGACTCTCTCCGTTACCACGGGTGCCAATGGGGCCGGGGGACTGAAGGCTCAACCCCCTCATAGGGAGCCAGACCATAACCCCAATCATCCTCGCCGTTGTAGTGTGTCACCCAAGTCTGCATCATCATCGTCGTTAGTCCTCTCCCAAGATGCACACATCCCTCCTCGCTGAGCTGAGAGTTGACCTTGCAGCTTCTCGATCTGTTTTAAACACTTGGCATGATCGGCACTGCCTCTCCTCTTATCTGGTGCCGAACTCTGCACTACGTTCAGAGCAGCCGTAAATCCTGACGCTGACTTTTCCATCTCTACTTCCACATTCGCCTTCTGACACTCCTCTTCACTTTTATCCTTTTCTCTTGCCACACATCCAAACTGATCCCGAAACTGACTCATATGGGCAACAGCCTGCCCTGGTCAAATCATGTAGATGTCACAGCCAAGAAAGCTCACCAATGCCTTTACTTCCTCACTGGTCTTGGGCCACTCCAGTGCATGGACACAGACTACTCCTCTTGTAAGCCCGTTTTCTTCTGCCTTATAAAAGAGCATCCCACAAATAACTTCTTGTTTGGAAATGATCTTTGATGATCAGATTTTTGGTAGGGCCTTCGTTATGTCCACTTCCAAGTACTTCAATCCAGAGAGAGTTAACTCTGGAAACAACATCATCCATGACTTCCACCACCTGGTGAGAACTGAGACATTTGTTCTGTCACCTCGTCCATTGCCCTGGGCTTGTTCCAGATATCTGTTCTGAGGAGTTTAAATTTCTTCACGCCAACAGTACAGAAGCCTGAAGTCCCACAACACCAGGTTCAAGAAGAGCTGTATTCCCTTCAACCATTCAGTTCTTAAACCAACTGGCACAACCCTAATCGCCAGAGTTTACCAACACCATGACTGATTTCATCATTTTGCACCAAAATGGACATTTTGTTTGTTCTAATTGTATTCTTTCATGTAAAAATCGTGCTTAATTTCTGTTTTTCTTGAGAATGCTCCTTATATGATGCGATGTGCCTGTGATGCTGCTGCAAGTAGATTTTTTTTATATTACACTGGTGGATACATGTCAATAAACTCGACTTTGACTTCGATCATTCCACAAACTAAATCCAATGTGTCTGTTCATGGTTTAATGCCACAAACTTCTTGTTCTAGATTGCTGCGTTCAATGGGATACAGGGTAGCTTTCACCAACTACATCCACCTTTGAAGGCTGTGTGTACTTTTCTTGGAAGAAATGGAGGCAGGATTACACATTATACACAACTATTCATCAAAACAATGATTGGCATCAGCTGCTTTAAGCTGCTTATTTCAATTAATGTAATTAGCATAAAAAGCAATGATGCCTTTGATGTCTGGTATAAATATAACAGACTGTGAATGCAGTGTATTGGAGGCTTAAAGTTGTCAACAGCAATGCATGCAGCTCCAAAAATCTTGGGGTTGGCCATTTGCTATTCCATCATTGCAGTTATCGGCATTCCTGGTAAAGTATTGGTGTTAATGATCAATCTGCAAAATGTTGTCAAATGTTGCATCACTGCCGTGTTTACTGGGATTGTATCAGCCTCCACCACCGTTGCCGACAGCCCATTCCACGCACTCACCACTCTCAGAATAAAAAACCTACCCCTGACATTTCCTCTATATCTACTCCCCAGCACCTTAAACCTATGTCCTCTAGTGGCAACCAATTCAGCCCTGGGGAAAAGCTTCTGACTATCTACCCAATAAATACCTTTCATCATCTTATACACATCTATCAGGTCCTCCCTCATCCTTCGTCTCTCCAAGGAGAAAAGGCCGAGATCCCTCAACCTGCTTTCATCAGGCATGCTCCGCATTCCAGGCAGAATCGTTGTAAATCTCCTCTGCACCCTCTCTATGGCTCCCACATCTTTCCTGTAGTGAGGCAACCAGAACTGAGCACAATACTCCAAGTGGGGTCTGACCAGGGACCAATACCTCACGGCTCCTAAATTCAATGCCCCGATTGATGAAGGACAATACACCATATGCCTTCTTAACCACAGAGTCAACCTGCTAAGCCACTTTGAGCGTCCTATGGACTCGGACCCCAAGATCCCTCTGATCCTCCACCCTGCCAAGAGTCCTACCATTAATACTATATTCTGCCAACATATTTGACCTACCAAAATGAACCACTTCACACTTAACTGAGTTGAACTGCATCTACCACTTCTCAGCCCAACTCTGCATCCTATCTATGTCCCTCTGTAACCTCTGACAGCCCTCCAAACTATCCACAATACCCCCAACCTTCGTGTCATCCTCAAACTTACTAACCCACCCCTCCACTTCCTCATATTGGTCGTTTATAAAAATCACAAAGAGTAAGGGTCCCAGTACAGATCCCTGAGGTACACCACTGGTCACCGACCTCCACGCAGAATACGACTCTTCAACAACCACTCTTTGCCTTCTGTGGGCCAGCCAGTTCTGTATCCACACTGCAATGTCCCCTTGGATCCCATGTCTCCTCACCTTCTCCATAAGCCTTAAATGGGGTACCTTATCAAACGCCTTGCTGAAATCCATATACACTACATCTACTACTCTCCCTTCATCGATGTGCTTAGTCACATCCTCAAAAAATTCAATCAGGCTCGTAAGGCAGGACCTGCACTTGACAAAGTCATGCTGACTATTACTAATCATATTATACCTCTCCAAATGTTCATAAATCCTGCCTCTCAGGATCTTCTCCATCAGCTTACCAAGCACTGAGGTAAGACATACCAGTCTATAATTACCTGGGCTATCCTTACTCCCCTTCTTGAATAAGGGAACAACATCTGCAATCCTCCAATCTTCCGGAACCTCTCCCGTCTCCATGGACGACACAAAGATCATCGTCAGAGGCTCCGCAATCACCTCTCTCGCCTCCCACAACAACCTGGGATACATCTCATCCGGTCCCGACGACTTATCTAACTTGATGCTTTCCAGAAGTTTCAGCACCACCTCTTTTCTAATATCTACATGCTCAAGCTTTTCAGGCCGCTGTAAGTCCTCACTACAATCCCCCAGATCTTTTTTCTGTGGTGAATACTGACATAAAGTATTCATCAAGTACCTCCGCTATTTCTTCCGGATCCATACACACTTTCCCAGTGCTGCACTTGATAGGCCCTATCCTTTCACATCTCATCCTATTACTCTTCACATCCCTGTCGAACGCCTTGGGGTTTTCCTTAATCCTGCCCGCCAAGGCTTTCTCATGTCCCATTCTGGCTCTCCTAATCTCTTTCTTAAGTTCCTTCCTTTTAGGCTGTTACTCCTCCAGATCTCTAACTTTACCTAGCTTTCTGTACCTTTTATATGCTTTTCTTTTCCTTTTGACTAGATTTATTATAGCCTTCGTACACCACGGTTCCTGTATCCTATCATGACTCCCTGTCTCATCGGAACATGTCTATGCAGAGCGCCACACAAATATCCCCTGATATTTGCCACATATCTTCCGTACTTTTCTCAGAGAACATCTGTTCCCAATTTAATCTTCCAATTTCCTGCTGAGAGCCTCATAATTCCCTTCACTCCAAGTAAACACCTTTCTAGCCTGCCTGTTCCTATCCCTCTCCAGTGCTAACGTAAAGGAGATAGAATTATGATCACTATCACCAAAATGTTCACCCACTGAGAGATCTGACACCTGACCAGGTTCATTATACAATATCAAATCAAGCACAGTCTCTCCTATTGTAGGTATATCTACATACTATGTCAAGAGCCCTTCCTGAACACACCTAACAAACTCCACCCCATCTAAATCCCTCACTGTCTGGAGTTGCCAAACAATATTTGGGAAATTAAAATCCACCATCACAACAACACTGCTATTCTCACAGCTTTCTAAGATCTGCTTCCCTATCTGTTCCTCAATAAGCCTGTCACTAATGGGCGGCCTATAAAAAACACGCAGCACAGTTATCGACCCCTTCCTGTTCCTAACCTCCACCCACAGAGACTCCATAGACAATCCCTCCACACCGTCCTCCTTTTCCGCAGCCGTGGCACTATCTCTGATCAACAATGCCACTCCCCCACCTCTCTTGCCTTTAATTCTCTCACCTCTCTAATCTTTATTTCTTTTCTCCTATTGGTTGCATGATTTGAATTGAATGATATATTCTATTTAAATTATATTTCTTTATAGTGCATTTTATCATAATTATCAGCACAGTTTTTTCTTTACAACTTCTATTCTTCAATGGTTTTGATACATATTTCTCATCGCTTCCCAATCTGATGGTAAACACCCAATTATAGTGGAAGCAATTTCTTTTCTTATGGCACTTGTATGAACAGTTTCAAACAACATTTGACATTAACGTTATATTAAGGAGCTCAAAACAGGACGCAGAGTGTTTATAAAACAGCATGAGAATATTGACATAAGGAAACTGAGGATCCCGTAAGTCTGTAAGTGCAGGCTGGGTATTGATGTAGGTCAGTATGTGTAGGATGGGGATTTGAACTGGAGGTTTTGTGACTCAATGTACTGGCTGCAGAGAGGTGATGAAAGTGAATTTATGGAGAGTGCAATGTGGAAGATCGGTCATTGATGAAACCAGATGGATGGCAATTTAGCTCAAATTTGCTCTGCTTTGTATCACTTTGTGGACAATTTAACCAAAGCAAAATCTAACATGATGATGATTCCTTTAAATGGTGCCGTCAAGTATTGTTTAAAGTGATGCAGCTGAGAAACATTCTGATTAGAAAATCATACATGTACTTGCGCATATGACAATAAATTTGACTTGGACTTTGATCATTCCAGAAACTAAATCCAATGTGTCGGTTTATTTGTCAATGTCAAAGACAGCTTGTTCCAGGTTGCTGTGTTCAATGGCCTATGGAGAGCTTTCACCAATTACATCCACACTAAGTCTGTCCCTACTTTTCTTGGAAGAAATCAGGATCAGAATGAGAATCGGGTTTAGTCTCACTGTCTTATGTGACATGACATTTGTTGCTTTGGGGCAAAGCCGTAAATATCACTGTAAATTACAAAATAAATAAATAGTGCAAAGAAAAGGAAAAATGAGGCAGTGTTCATGGACTGTTCAGAAATCTGATGGCGGAGGGGAAGAAGCGGTTTCTGAATCGTTGAGTGTGGGTCTTCAGGCTCCTGCACCTCGGATGCCGCCTTCAGCAACATCTAGGGGGTGGGGGTCACCATTGACCCTGTTGCAGCAGTTGGAAACTCAGTTGGACCAACCACATGGCCACTGGAGCAGGTCAGAGTCTAGGTATGTTTCTCACTGTCACAAACCAGCAACAAAAGAAACACACTGAGCATGATTCAGTGTTAAAAACTATTTTATTAATCACTACTTATGATAATACGTAAAATAAAAGTTAAAAAAATGTTAGTATGTTAGAATTCAAAAATGTTAAACCTCGAACGTTAACCCCAAAACTAAACTCTTCGTGTGTGTGTGGGTGTGGCAAAGTCCAAAACTCCCAGTTCCTGAATGGTTCTTAAAGTTCAGTTCCGCAAGCCATAAGGTGAAACATGAGCAAGGGCTTCTTCAACAACCACCGTTGTCTGAAGATAAGATGTAGATGTAGAAAAACATAGAGAGAGTACATACGAAATCCAAATGTTCCACGATGGAACCCAAACGACACTTCAGTGTTTACTCGGTAGTGACTTCCTCACCCCGAAAGCATCCGAACCGTGGTCGTCCACACACAAATACCTGTTTCCTTCTACAGGTCAGCAACAAAGTGAACTCCACCGGATTACTTCCAACTTCCATACATGGATTTATATGGCAAACACATTTATTGTTTCTCATCCATCGATAGAGAAAACAAACAGGCTGGTGTCTCTCTCCCTTCTCTCTCTCTCCTTCTTCTTCTGACTTCTTCAACAACGTCATTACGTCCTTTATCTTCTATTGACGTAAGCACGCCCCACACACACATACACACACACTCTCTATCTTAAAGGGACTTTCACTGAGTCCGTAACACTCACCTCCAGACGTCTCAGAACTTTTCCAATAGTCACATGGGAAAAAATCAGGATGATGAATGAATACTCTCTGGATGAGTGCACCTCCAACAACAATCAGGACCAAGTAGCCTGTTTTACTGGCACCTCACCCACCACCTACACCCTTGTGAACTGTGACTGCAGTGTGTAGCATCTACAAAACGTTCCTTCCCCAGGCTACTCCCTCAGCATCTGCCAAAACCACAACCTCTCCCGTCGAGGAGGACATGGGGAGCAGGCACAGGAAAACACCACGCCCTGCTAGTTTCCCTGCTACACTGCACAGCATCCTGACTGGGACATTTCTCATCCTGTGTTACAGAATTATAAATAAGCAAAATAAATATATCACTGAGCCTTCAGAGTCACTGGATCTACATCACTCCTGAAGAGCACTGTGGGAGAACCTCCACCAGTAGGATGGTTCATCATCACCTTGTAAAGGGCAATCAGGGCAGGACAATCATTGATGATCTTTCCAAAGTCTTTGATTTATTTTCTTAGAAGGTTCAGCAAGACACCAACCTCCCGAGCAAGCTTCTACAGATGTACTGTTGGAAGTTTCCTGACTGGTTTCATCATGGTTTAGTATTGGAAAGCTCAGGAAGGTAAGAAGCTGCAGAGAGTAGTGGATTTAGCCCAATACATCACCGGTATATGCCTTCCCACCATCGGAAGTATCTGTATGAAGCTCTGTTTCAAGGAGGGAACATTTATCATCAAGGATTCCCACCATCTGGGCTATGCTATCTTCTTGCAGCTACCATCGGGCAGGAGGTACAGAAGCCTGAAGTCCCACATCACCCAAGTTCAAGAACAGCTACTTCCCTACAACCGTTCGGTTTTTCAACCAACCTGCAGAACCCCAATCATTACCTCAGTATAGCAACACTGTGACCACATGGCATAACGATAGATTTTATTTCCTTCTTTTCTTTTCTAAATGTGTTTTCTCAGGTATAATTTTGCATAATGTATGCTGATAATTTATGTTTTTCTTGTGAACAGTGTGTAACTCTGTAACCTGAGATAATGAGGGAAAGTAACCTGAGTTTGAGATGGTTGAAAGTTTCAAGTTCCCGGGACCGAACATCACCAATCGCCTTTCCCGCTGTAACCACATAGATGCCACAGCCAGGTAAGCTCACCAGTGCCTCTACTTCCTCAGGAAGCTAAGGAAATTTGGCATGCCCTCTTTGAAACTCAACAATTTTTATCAATGTATCATAGAAAGCATCCTAACTGGATGCATCACGGCTTGGTGTGGGAACTGCTCTGCCGGAGTCCGCAAGAAACTGCAGAGAGTTGTGGACACAGCTCAGCACATCACGGAAACCAACATCCCCTCCATGGACTCTTTCTACACTTCATGCAGTGTTTAAAAGCCATTTGGACAGGAACATGGATAGGAAAGGTTGAGAGAGACATGGGCCAAATGCAGGGAAATGGGACTGGCCCAGTGAGGCAACTTGGTCGCCATGGAAGAGTTGGGCCGAAGGGCCTGTTTTCACAGTGTACAGCTCTATGACTGTGCACGCCAGGAGATCCAGAACAAAATGAGGGCGGTTTGCAACATAAACTGTTCCCAAAAAATTAAAATTGTTTATTTCTGTAATTTATCAATGGGAGTCAGTGGATATTTCAGCCCCAGTTTTATCTCATCTCTGATCTCACTCTGTGTCCCTGCATAAATATATGGGTTCACACAGGAACACAAGAACTGAAGCACGTACCCGCTTTCTTGCAGACGGAAAATTGTATCGCTGAAATTAGAACCTGAAAAGTAAGTGGTGTTGGCAATGCGAACGTAGAGGAAAGTTATCAGTTCCAGTAGCCACAAGAGGATGAAGATACCCGAGATACTGAGGAGCAGGATGATAGACTTCCTGCGGCTGTCCATCTCTGGGTCGCTCTGCCTCTCACTGTTCCCGCCGTCCTGGAGTCTTCTGCGGATTCTAATGACCCTTAAAATGTGCTTGACGGTGAGGAAATTGAGGAGCAAAATTAGAACGAATGGCAGACAAGGAGTTAAAATGCTATCGATCCAGTCAAATGCTATCCACCCAGGCGAGGTATAATATGTTGGCGTAGTTCTGCATGGTGTGGTCTCAGTCTTATGAGGAGGTTCATATGTAAAATAGCGAAATACATTTTTGAAACAGCTCAGGGCATTAACCGTTCCAATCACCACAGCCGCCGTTTGCTCCGTGAAATATTTTGTTTTCGATTTTTGGCAGCAAATAGCCACAAAGTGATCAAAGGTGAACATCACTGTCACCCAGACAGAGCCGTGAGTTACGGCGAAAGCTACTGTAAGATTCACATTGCAGGCTGGAGGAATATTGATTAAATTCAATGGGAAAGTGATGGGAACAATCTGGTTTAATATCACGCTCGTGATAATGACCAGGAGATCCGTCACCGCCATCGACGGCAAGTAGACAGTGATGCATCTGGAGAGACGGCATTGTCTGCAGAACATTACCCCAATCACGGCCAAGTTAGCTGAAATAGAGTAAGACAGAGTGTGTGTTAGTGATGGTGTGAGAGTGGTGTGTCTATTAGTTTGTGGTGTTTGTGTGGAGCATATTTTGTCTGCACATGTGTTTGTGTGCTGTACATTGTTTGCGTGTGTGGTGTGTTTTTTGTGGGAGGATTGTATTTTGTATTTTGGTGCATATGAAAGTATGTGGCATGTGATATATCTTGTGTTTTTTCAATGTGTGTGTGAGACAAACGTTAGAACTCAGATAATATTGGACTTGATGGTATTCAGTGAGAGTTTTATTACTTTGACACTTGAAACTGAGTTAACAGACAGTTACTCCACTCAGAATTATATCATGTGATTAACTGCACTGTAATGTTGCAACGTACTTCAGTTTGGAAGTTAGCAGAGAGCCTGTGTCTGGAAAAATCCAGAGCTAGAACGTTATCATCCTCTGAAAACTTCAACACCAATGAAGTACGTGTTGTTCGTCATCCCTTCCATATGACCAGAAATCCAGATGAAAGCTTCTTGTTCTACTCGTTTCACACAATCCAATATTTCTGCCTGTGGCACAATAATGCCATCGACCCCTCCTCTTGTGAAGACACCCAGATGGATGTTTGGAACTCACTTCCCAAAAGCGATATATGCATACTTAAACCACATTTGGATGTGTATTTGAAGTGCGCTATAGACATGGTGCTAAAAAGTGGGATGAGGTTTTTTCCACTGGCACAGAGGCAGTGCACCAACTGGCCCAGTATTGTAAATCTTCATAACTCAGCTAAATCACAGATCACTGCTGCAAAGCTGCGATCCCTCGGATGTCCCTTTCACATGCACGTCTTCATCCGCCAAACCAATTCTGTATTTCACTCTGCTCCCTCCCCGCATGCACCACCAGTCAACTGGTTTGTCCAATCTACATGTAGTTTCAGATACCCCACAACTTTTCTCCTTCACCAAGAATACCAATATCAAGCCCTGTTACACCATGCTCTCCTCTTCTTGTCTCCACTGATTTGAGCTAAAATCCTATCCATCTGGATTCATCAATGACAGATCTTCCACATTGCATTCTCCATAAATTCACTTTCGTCACCTCTCTGCAGCCCCTACATTGAATCACAAAATCTCCAGTTCAAAGACCCATCCTGAACTTATTGACCTACTGATACTCAGTTCCACTATTTCAATATTCTCATGCTGTTTTCTAAACACTCCACATCCTTTTGTAAAGTCCTTTAATGTAAGTTTGGTGTCAAACATTTTTGAAACTGTTCATACAAGTGCCATAAGAAAACAATTCTTTCCTTACAGTGGGTCTTCACCATCAGAATCAGAATACATGATATAACAGGTATCAAAACCAGACTAGAAGATCACAATCAGAGATTAGAAGTTGTAAAGAAGAAACTTCAGCACGAATTGTGATAAAATGCACTCCCGAGAAATAACATTTAAAAGGGATAAAATATTCAATTAAGCTGGTACAACCAATGGGAGAAAACAATGAAAGGGCATGAGTGAAACTGGGAGAATAGCAAAGTGGTAAAAATCTACAATTGACAGAAAGCAACAATCCCAGCAAACACAGCAGTGATGCAACATTTCGCAGATTGATAATTAACACCAATACTTTACCAGGAATGCTGATGACTGCAATGATGGAATAGCAAATGGCCAACCCCAAGATTTGTGGAATTCCATGCATTGCTACTCAAAGCTTTAAACACACAGTCTTCATTCTCAGACTGTGATATTTATACCAAACATCAGTCACCAAGGAGCAAATTTTGAAGGAATCTTTTTTTATGTTAATTGCATTAATTGAAAAAGGCAACTTAAAGTAGCTGATGCCAATCATTGTTTTGATGAATAATTGTGTCTGATGTGTAATCCTGCTTCCATTTCTTCCAAGAAAAGTAAACAATATGTCCAACAGGCTGGATGTAATTGGGAAAAGCTATTCTAAACCCACTGAACACTACAACCAGGTAAAAATATGTTTTTGGTCTTCAAAAATGAACAGAGACTTTGGATTTAATTTGTGAAATGATCAAAATCAAATTCAAATTCAAGTTTATTTTCATATAAACAAGTATACATCTGCACAGGTGCAACGAAAAACTTACTTGCAGCAGCATCAACCATAGAACTATAGTACCATAGAACCATACAGCACAAAACAGGCCCTTCGGCCCACCGTGTCGTGCCGTCCATCAGACCACCCTCACACTACCTAACCCCTTCCTCCCACATATCCCTCTATCTCACGTTCCTCCGTATGCCTATCCAACAAGCTCTTAAACCTGTTCAATGTATCTGCCTCCACCACCACCCCAGGCGGTGCATTCCATGCACCAACCACTCTCTGGGTGAAAAACCTCCCTCTGACATCTACCCTGAACCTCCCACCCATAACCTTAAAGCTATGACCTCTCGTCTTGAGCATTGGTGCCCTGGGAAGGAGGCGCCGACTGACTACTCTATCTATTCCTCTCAATATTTTATATACCTCTATCATGTCTCCTCTCATCCTCCTCCTTTTCAGTGAATAAAGCCCTAGCACCTTAAGCCTCTCCTCATATTCAATACCCTCCAATCCAGGAAGCATCCTGCTAAATCTCCTCTGCACCCTCTCCAATGCCTCCACATCCTTCCTATAATGAGGCGACCAGAACTGAACACAGTACTCTAAATGTGGCCTAACAAGAGTTTTGTAAAGCTGCATCATAACCTCGCGGCTCTTAAACTCAGTCCCGCGACTTATGAAAGTCAACATTCCATTGGCCTTCTTAACTGCTCTTTCCAGCTGTGAGGCAACTTTCAACGAACTGTGAATATGAACCCCCAGATCCCTCTGCTCCTCCCCACTGCCAAGTACCTTGCCGTTTACCCTGTACTCTGCCCTGGAGTTTGTCCTTCCAAAGTGTATCACCTCACACTTCTCCGGATTGAACTCCATCTGCCACTTGTCAGCCCAGATCTGCATCCTATCAATATCCCTCTGTAAGCTCCGACAGCCGTCCACACTATCCACAACACCGCCTATCTTAGTGTCGTCCGCAAACTTACTAACCCAGCCCTCCACCCCCTCATCTAAGTCATCTATAAATATCACAAAAAGTAGAAGTCCCAGAACCGATCCCTGCGGGACACCGATAGTCACTGCCTTCCAGTCCGAGGGTACTCCTTCCACCACAACACTCTGCTTTCTACATTCAAGCCAATTCCTAATCCACACAGCCAAGCTTCCTTGGATCCCTTATCCTCTGACCTTCTGAAGAAGCCTACCATGAGGAACTTTATCAAATGCCTTACTAAAATCCATGTAAACCACATCCACCACACTGCCCTCATCAGTCTTCCTCGTCACCTCCTCAAATAACTCTATCAGGCTTGTGAGGCAAGATCTTCCCTTCACAAAGCCATGCTGGCTGTCCCTAATCAGTCCATGATTCTCTAGGTGTTCATAAATCCTATCCCTTAGAATACCTTCTAACAGCTTACCCACAACAGACGTGATACTCACCGGTCTATAATTCCCTGGCCTATCCCTATTACCTTTTTTGAACAAGGGGACCACATTCGCAATGCTCCAATCCTCTGGCACCACCCCCGTAGACAACGAGGACTCAAAGATCCTTACCAGCGGTTCAGCAATCTCCTCCCTAGCCTCTCGAAGCAGCCTGGTGAAAATCCCGTCAGGCCTCGGAGATTTATCTGTCTTAATATTATTTAACAACTTCAACACATCCTCTCTCTTAATATCAACAACGTCGAGAACATTACCCCTACCAGCACTCCCTTCCGCATCATCAAGACCCCTCTCCCTGGTGAATACCGAACAGAAGTACTCATTGAGAACTTCTGCCACTTCCGCCGCCTCCAGGACAATTCTCCCACCTTTGTCCTTAATCGGATCTACCTTCACCCTAGCCATCCTCCTACCCTTCACGTACTTGAAAAAGGCCTTGGGATTTTCCTTAACCTTACTAGCCAAAGCCTTTTCATGTCCCCGTCTAGCTCTCCTCAGCCCTTTCTTAAGTTCCTTCCTCGCTACCCTATATTCCTCACGGGCCCTGTCTGAACCTTGCTGCTTATACCTCACGTATGTTACCTTCTTCTCCCTAACAAGTTGTTCCACCTCTCTCGTCACCCACGGTTCCTTCACCCTGCCATTCCTTCTCTGCCTCACAGGGACATATTTATCCCTAACATCCTGCATAAGATCCCTGAATATCGACCACATCCCCATGGTACATTTTCCTTCAAAAAGGACATCCCAATTTACAATCCCAAGTTCTCTCCTTATAGGCTCGTAGTTAGCCCTTCCCCAATTGAAAAACCTCTTGTCCTCTCTGCAACTGTCCCTGTCCATGACAATTTTAAAGGTTATGGAGCAATGGTCACTGTCCCCCAAATGCTCACCCACCAATAGATCCTTCACCTGTCCCGGTTCATTTCCTAAAACTAGATCTAGCATGGCATTCCCTCTCGTCGGCCCGTCAACATACTGCGTCAGGAATCCCTCCTGGACACATTTAACAAATTCTGTCCCATCTAAACCTTTGGCACTAAGCAGGTTCCAGTCTATATTTGGGACCTGTTATTTCTGCTTCTCTCCAAACACTGCCTGCCAATCTGCTCCTCTATATCTCTACTGCTACCGGGGGGCCTATAGAATGCCCCTAGTAGAGTAACTGCTCCTTTCTTGTTCCTTACCTCCACCCATACGGACTCTAGAGATGATCCTTCTACAACATCCATCTTTTCCACAGCCGTAACAGTGTCCCTGACCAGTATCGCCACCCCTCCACCTCTTCTCGCCACTTCCCTATCCCTCTTAAAACACCGAAAACCAGGAATATTCAATATCCACTCCTCTCCTGACGTCAGCAACGTCTCAGTAATAGCCACGATATCAGAGTCCCCCATACTTATCCAAGCCCTCAGTTCATCCTCCTTATTCCTGACACTTCTTGCATTTAAGTAAACACACTTCAGTCCATCTACCTTACTACTTTTACAGCCTGTATTCTGCTTCTCCTTCCCCAAAGCCTCTCTACCTGTTTGATCTAACTTCTCCCCATTCCCTGCTGCCTCTGACCTACTCCTCCGGTTCCCTTCCCCCTCACAAACTAGTTTAAACCCTCCTGTACCACCTTAGCAAATCTCGCCGCAAGGATATTGGCCCCCTTCTGGTTCGGGTGTAACCCGTCCTCTCTGTACTGGTCCCACCTTCCCGAGAAGAGATCCCAATGTTCCAGAAATCTAAAACCCTCCCTCCTGCACCAACTTCTCAGCCACACATTTATCTGCCACCTCCTTCTATTCCTACCTTCACTATCACGTGGCACTGGCAGCAATCTCGAGATTGCTACCCTTGAGGTCCTGTTCCTCAACTTTCTTCCTAGCTCCCTGAACTCACTCTTCAGGACCTCATCCCCTTTCCTACCTATGTCATTGGTGCCAATATGGACCACAACTTCTGGCTGCTCTCCCTCCCACTGAAGAATTCTGTGGACCCGATCAGTGACATCCCGGACCCTGGCACCTGGGAGGCAACATATTATCCGGGATTCATGCTCACTGCCACAGAGCCTCCTGTCTGTTTCCATGACTATCGAGTCCCCTATCACTACCGCATGTCCCTTTCCTATCATTCCCTTCTGAGCAGCAATACCAGCCCCAGTGCCAGAGACCTGGTAACTGCAGCTGGGCCCCTGCAGGTCATCAAATCAGAAAAACAGCATTCACAAGAGAAACATAAATTAAACACAGTTTCTGCAAGAAAGAACAGAATTAGAACAAAAAAAAGTCCATTTCATTGCAAAGTGATGAAAGTGGTCATGGTGCTAGTAAATTCCAGTGATTACTGTTGTGCCGATTGGTTTAATTTAAGAATTCAAGAATCAAAAATAACTTTCAAGAACCAAATGATTGAAGGGAAGTTGCTGTTCTTGAGACACAGGAGAGACTGCAGATGTTGGAGATCTGGAACAACAGTCATGAAATGCTGCAGGGACACAGCAGGTCAGGCAGCATCTGTGGAGGGAAATGAACAGTTGACGTTTCCGGTCGAATCCCTTCATCAGGACTGGAAAGGAAGAGGGCAGAAGCCAGAATAAAAGGGGAGGGGGAGGGGGTGGAGCATAAGCTGGCAGGTAATAGGTGAGTCCAGGTGAGAGGGGGAAGGTAGGTAGATGGGTGAGGGGGGTAAAAGGGAATGATGTGAGAAGCTGGGAGGTGATCGATGGAAGAGGTAAAAGAAGGAGGAGGGAGGAATATGGTACAAGAGGACAGTAGACGATAGGAGGGAAGGAGGTGGACAGGACGTAAGGGCAGGGGAGGGGATAGAGAAGGGGTGGCGGGACCACAGGAAAAGGGAAAACAAAGGGTGGGGTGAGGGGAAGGAAAACAAAGGGGAGGTGTTACAGGAAGTTATGGATATCGATGCTGATGCCTTCAGGTTAGAGACAACCAATATGGAATATTTGGTGTTGTTCCTCCAACCTGCATCTGGCCTCAATGTGGCAGTACAGGAGGTTGTTGACAGACATGTTAGTGTGGGATTGGGAAGTGGAATTAAAACGGCTGGCCACCGGGAGATCTTGCCTGTTGCAACAGAGGTTTACTTCGTTCACCGCAATATCCAATACCATGGCTCCAGTTTGTAAGTCAAAAACAATCTCTTATCCTCATTTCTTCTTACCGAAGTGGCTGAATCTTCGCTCGCTCTCCAGTTGGGGATTTCCTTCATCGGTGGAGGAGGTAGTAGGAGGGATCTGGCCACTTGGCTGAGCGATTTCTGCATGTTCTGTGATGGCTGTGGAAACAGCCTTGATCCAATCGTTCATCTCTTCCTGCAAATAGATCACAGTTTAGAGGTTTGTAACATCGAAATACTGACCTTAGAGCCATCAGATAATAACTGGCTTCTTAAGCAATTAATAAATGAGCCGTCGGCTCCGTAACTGCTCAGGAATTGCCCAATGGGTCCAGAATAATCAATGGGTGACGGCCAACACTCCAATTTTATCTCCTCATTTTCCACCAGTGTTTCCTTCTTGTTCCGTCCCTTCCTCTTTTCACAGTGAACATACATTTAGCAGTAATGATCAGTAACTTATTCGATCGCATGGTAGTGGAGGAGAGTGGGGGACTTTCTCCCTGCCCCATACCCAGATTTCACTGAGTAATTGTAGCTGCGGTCAGACTTGTTTGAGACAAAGGCGATTTACTCAATGATCTTCAAGAGAACCCAGGAGAGGTTGATACCAAAGCCCTTGGACAAACCCTTGAACGTGGAAATAGCTCCATTCGCAGTGGGGCTGCACCACTGATTGTTTCACACATTGGTAAAAGGAGCAGAGAAATGGCGGCAAAAAGCAAACTGCTGGAGGAACCCAGTGGGTCAGTCAGCAACTTTGGAGGTAAAGGGACAGTCGACAATTCAGGTCGATACCCTGCATAAAGCCTGGTCTCGACCCAAACCGTCGACCATCCCTTTGCCTCCACAGATGCTGCCTGACTTGCTGATTCCTCCAGCAGTTTGTGTTTTGCTTCAGCTTCCAGCATCTGCAGTCTCTCTTGTGTCTCCAGAGAAATGGCAGATGGAATTTAATCCTGAAAAATGCAAGGGAGTGTATTTCAGGAGGGGAAATAACGCTGGGATGTACATATGGAATTGTAAGACCCTCGGAGGTACTGAGGAGAGAGGGACCCTGGCGTATCCTAGTAGGAGTTGGTGCCCGTGGGACCTGTAAGCCAGTATCTGTCAGACCATGAACCCACTAAGAATCACCTTCTTGGAGACTGTGGTCCTGTGAGCTTCAGTGTCTGTAAGGCCTGTCCCCAACAGAGAGTTGTCGTTAGTGGACGTTCATCAGAGAGGGGCAGAGCGGGTGTGATAGTGTCTGTTGTAAGTTATGATTCGTACAGTAACACATGGGATGAGAATTCGTGGTGGTGATGACAGTGACGAAGGTCGTCTTCAGCTGCAGAACAACATGGAGGAGATGATGAGAAGGGCAGAGATATGGCTGACGGAATTTAATCTTGAAAAGTGTGCAGTGATACAATTTGAGAGGCTAATGAGACTACAACATACATGATGAATGGGAAGTACTGAGGAATGGAAGGATCTCGGTGTAATTGTCCAAGCATCCCTGAAGGCAGCAGCACAGGTGAGTAAGATGGTAACAAATGCACATCGGATCCCTGTCTTCACTGGTCATGACATAGAATATAACAACTGGGAGGTCACAGTGCAGCTTTATAAACACTGGTTAGGCCACAGATGGAGAACTATGTGCAGTTATGGTCGCCACACTGTAGGAAGGATGTGATTGCACTGGAGAGGGTGCAGAGGAGATTCACCAGGTGGTTACCTGGGAAGGTGCGCTTCAGCTATGGATAGAGACGGGATGGGCTGGGTTTGTTTTTCTTGGAGCAGAGAAGGGTGAGGGGGAATTGACAGAAGTATACAAAACTATAAGGGGTGAAGTGTGGTAAATAGTGAGAATCTTGAACTTGGTCAACTGGGACAGTGGGCCAAGGAATGGCAAATGAAGTTTAATGTGGATAAATATGAGGTGTTGTACTTTGTTTAGACCAGGGTAGGACTTTCCCAGTAAATAGTGAGGCCCTGGAAAAAATGTTGTGGAACAGAGAGACCCAGCGGTGCAGGGACATAGTTCCTTGAAAATGGCGACACGGGTAGACAGGGTGGTGAAGGCGGTGTTCAGCACACTTGCCTTCATCAGTCAGGATACTGAGCACAGGAGTTGGGATGACATGTTACAGCTGTACAAGACATCAGTAAAGCCACATCTGGAATATTGGGTACAGTCCTGGTCACCCTTCTCCAGGAAGGGTGTCATTAATCTAGAAGGAGTGTAAAAAATATTTATGAGCTTGTTAATGGGACTGGAGGGTTTGAGTTATAAGGAGACGCTGGATTGTTTCCGACATTTTCCCTGTAGAATGCTGAGAGGTCAACTTATTGAGATTTATAACATCTTGAGGGACACAGATCAGGTGAATAGCCTGTCTTTGCTCCAGGGTAGGGCAGTGCAAAACTAGAGTGCACAGGTTTCAAGTGAATGGAAAGATTCAAAAGGCACCTGAGAGGCAACGTTTTCACACAGAGGGTGATCAATATGGAATAATCTGCCAGAAAAAGTGGCAGAGGTGGTTACAATGATGATATTTAAAAGACATTTGGACAGGTGCACAGATAGACAATGTTTTGATAGGCCAACTGCAGGAAAATGCAATTAATTCAGTTGGGGATACTGGACAGTATGGACAAGTTGGTCCGAAGGGCCTGTTTCCATGCTGTGTAGCTCTGTGAATCTTCCCTCAGCAGACGTGCCTGTAACCAGAGGGCATAGGTCGAGGAACTAAAGGAAGAATAAACAGGTCTTTTTCCAAGTGGCAAGCAGTGACAAGTGCGTTATCGCAGGATTCAGTGCTGGGACCACAACTGTTCACGACATTTAAGATGAGATAAAATTTCTTCAGATAACATAAGATATCGTTACTGGTCACATAAACATCGAAACACACAGTGAAATGCATATTTGCACAGAATGTTCTGCGGGCAACCTGCAAGTGTCGCCATGCTTCCGCCGCCAATATAGCATGCCCGCAACTTCCTTACCCGTAAGTCTTTGGAATGAGATAGGAAACTTGAGGAGAGTGCTGTAATAAAGTTACGCTAACTGCTTTCCTACCATGCCTGCCCATATCTTAATGATTGATGTGAAAGTTTAAATGAAATATCTCCACATTTGCACATGAAACAAAACTAGGTGGGAGTTTGAGCTGTGAAGATGGTGCAGAGAAACTCCAGTGTGATTTACACAGGTTGCGAGGGTGCGGAAATACATGGCTGATGCAATATAACGTGGGGAAATGAGGGGTTACCCACTTTGGTGGCAAAACAAAAGGACAGATTATTATTTGAACAGCGAGAGATTGGGAAAGGTATAGAGGCAGCAAGGTCTGGGTGCACCAGTCACTGGAAGATGTAACAGGCAGTTAAGAAGGCAAATGGTGTGTTGGGCTTCAAAAAGAAGGATTTGAGCACAGGAGCATGGATGCCTTGCTGTAAATCTACAGGGCTGTGGTGAGACCACACCTTCAGTACTGTGTGATGTTTTGGTCTCCTTATCTGAGGCAGGATGTACTTGCCATGGAGGGAGTGCAGTGAAGGTTCACCAGGTTGATTCCAAGACTGATGTATGAAGAGTCTGTTGGTGGCGCTCCATGGACTGAGTCATAATTTGGCTTTGGTCCAGGCACTTTTCAATCTATTATTTACCACCCTTTAATAAGTCTTTTACAATACTGCCACAAGTTTAATCTTGATTTTTAACTGTGAAAATGACCACCAGATCTAAAGCCTCGGCTAATGGTAAAGGTAGTGGAGAACAACATACTTTGGAAGCTATTTCTAATCTGGACAGAAAGTTTGATCGGAGCTTTGCCGAATTGAAGTCTATTTTAAAAGACTTTGAAGAAAAGCAAAATACACTTATCCAGGAAAACGCCAAACAAAGGCAATTAATTGCTGAACTCGACCAAGCTGGTAAAGAGAGAGATGCCAAACTCCTCTCACTTGAAAAAGCCTTAATTACGACCAAGCAAAACCTGGAAAAGCAACAACAGAGGATCATCGACCTGGAAGGACGCAGCAGGTGGAAAAATTTAAGGATAATCAATTTTCCAGAAAATACCGAGACTGGTAACCCGAAGGAATTCTTCTCTAATCTTTTTGTCGATGTTTTTGGTTCCGAAATGTTCCCTCGTCAGCCCATTTTGGATAGGGCTCAAAGAGCATTAAGATCCAAACCTGCTCCGGATCAAAAACCTCGGCCAGTAATACTGAGATTTCATTTTGTCAGCGTCAAGGAGCTCCTGATTCGTACTGCTCGTAGACGTGGAATGATTCAAATTAAACAATGGAAGTTTCGAATAGTTGAAGATTATACCCGAGAAGTTATGAAAGAAAGGCTGACCTACAAACCAATTATGGCTCGTCTTTATCAAAGCAATTATCATCCTGCATTTTTATTCTCAGCAAGGCTGCGAATTACACTGCCTGATAAATCTCGTAAATGGTTTAAATCTATCCAAGAAGCCGAGAATTTTCTTTTGAATTAGCTTTTAATTTTAGAAGCTAAGAAATTGCGGAAGAGACACAATGTTTTTCCTTTGATTTACTACCTACTTGTTTTATTATCTAATTAAGTTTTAGATTTAAACCTTTCTTTTTTTTCTTGTAATTTTTTAATGTTTTGTTTTAATAACAATTAAGAATTTAACAAAATAACTGATCATTTGCTTTCTTTTCGAAATAATTATTAAACTGTATTTTTTAACTGTCGGCTGTTAACGCCCTTTGGCTCTGTTTCAATCTCACAACTGTGTTGTGAGTTCGTTATCTCTGTTTGTATTATGCTGTTCATTTTAAGACAAAATATGGGTGGTTTATATATTTTTTCAATTTGGACTATTGCCACCAATAGAACAGGGGTTAGTTCAATTAGAGGGTAGCGTACTGGCTGCCTATTGGCCAGTTTGCGGGCTGTTGGGGGAGGTGGTGGGGTTGTCTTTATGTTTCTTTTCTTCTGGGCTAAACTACAAATTTTTACAAATTGTCGTCATATCCGTTTGCTCCTTGAATATTGTTTTACTTCTTCCTGTTGGTAAGACTTGGAAATATTAAGATTAACCCTTTATATACCATATAACCTGTTAAAATAGATGAGACTATTAATTTTATTTCATGGAATGTTAATGGCTTAAATAATCCACTTAAACGTAAGAAGATTTTAAAAGTTTTTCATAGACTAAATGCTCAGATTATTTTCGTTCAGGAAACTCACAACAGGAAGAAAGATAATCAACGTTTTTTAGATTTTAGGGGGTCAATAGTTCCATTCAAATTCACAAGCAAAGGTGAAAGGAGTTTCTATTTTTATAGACTCCTCAATTTCGTTTGTTTACCATGAGACAATATCAGAACCAAATGGTAGATTTTTATGAATCACTGGTCTGCTTCATAATATTAAATTTGTTATGGTTAATGTTTATGCACCCAATGCAGATCACCCTGATTTTTTAAAATATCTAACTTGCATTTTTTCCTAATTTAAATGAATACACTTTGATTATGGGTGGAGATTTTAACTGTTGTCTAAACCCTTCCATGGATAGATCTGTATCAAATCCTGCACTACCAAACAAATCCGCTGTCTTTATTAATTCCTTTTTAGTTGAATCTGGAATTTTAGATGTTTGGAGATTTCTACATCCATATGATAAAGAATTTTCATTCTTTTCTCATGTTTACCATAATTACTCGAGGATTGATTTTTTTTATTGATGCTAGATTAGCTCCACTTACTATGGACTATAAATACGATGCAATTGCCATCTCTGATCATGCACCATTGATTTTATCAATTAAATTACCAGATGTATCCTTTGATGTCAGACAATGCCGATTTAATCCTTCTATATTACAAGACTCAGATTTCATCCAATTTATCAAAGAGCAGATTTCATTTTTCTTTTTAACTAATTTTACTGAAGAAATTTCCAGTGGGATAATATGGGATACTTTTAAAGCATATATCCGTGGTCAAATTATTTCATATTCCACTGGTTTGAAAAAAACGAACTAATAATGAAATAGGTATATTGGCTGACAAGATTAAAGAAATAGATAAAAAATATTCTTATACTCCGAATCTGGAGCTTTTTAAAAAGAGAACAGTACTCCAATTACAACATAGTTTATTAATAACATGTTCAATTGAAAATCTACTACTTAAAAACAAAAGTAAATTTTATATACATGGTGACAAATGCAGTAAATTATTGGCCAACCAATTGAAAGTTACTTTATCTAAACGTCAGATTAATAAAATTTGTAAACCAGATGGTACTTACACGACAGATCCTGTTCTAATCAACAAATCCTTTCAAGAATTTTATTCTTCTTTATACCAATCAGAATCCCCTGAGGATCCTACATCAATGTATGAATTTTTAAGAGATCTGAAGATTCCCCAACAATCTTTAAATGATCCTTCTACATTATATGCTCCCATTTCGGAGGAAGAAATAAAGAAAGTAATATTTTCAATGAACTCGGGTAAAGCACCCGGTCCTGACGGATATACAGCTGAATTTTTTAAACCCTTTTCTGATATTCTTGTTCCCTAGTTAGCCAAAATTTTTAAAGATGCCCTATCAGTGGGTAAACTACCACAATCTTTCTATGGAGCAACTATTTCTTTAATTCTTAAAAAGGATAAAGATCCCACTGATTGTGCATCTTATAGACCTATTTCTTTATTAAATGTAGAGTCAAAAATATTTTCCAAAATATTGGCCTTTAGACTGGAAAAGGTTCTCCCACAAATTATCTCTGAAGATCAGACAGGATTTATTCAGAATCGTTATTTACATTTTAATATCAGGAGATTAATGAATATTATATATACTCCTTCATCCCAAATTCCAGAGTGTGTTGTTTCACTAGAAACTGAAAAGGCGTTTGACAGAGTCGAATGGGAATATCTATTCATTACACTGCAAAAATTTAATTTTAGCCCTAAATTTATATCTGTGATTAAGATGATTTATTATACACCTATGGCCTCAATACTCACTAATATTCAAAGATCTCCTTTGTTTAGGCTTTTTCGAGGTACTAGACAAGGTTGCACGTTAAACCCTTTATTATTTGATATTGCTTTAGAACCCTTGGCTATTGCATTTCGGGACTCTTCAAATGTATGTGGAATTACTCGCGGACAGATGATTTATAAGATACCTCTCTATGCTGATGACCTGTTACTTTATATTTCTAATCCGGATGAATCTATCCCCGCAGTACTATCACTACTAGATCAGTTTAATGTTTTTTGTGGCTATAGATTAAATCTTAATAAGAGAGAACTTTTTCCATTGGATATGCAAACCTCAATTTATAGCCAATTACCTTTTAGATTGGTAACTGACTATTTTATGTATTTAGGTGTTAACATTACCAAGAAACATAAGGACTTATTTAAAGCTAATCTATTGCCTTTAATAGACCATGTTAAACAATTATTTACTAAGTGGTCTCCACTGTCTTTATCATTGGTAGGCCGAATTAAAGCGATTAAGATGAATATTTTACCAAATTTTTTATATTTATTTCAAGCAATTCCAATTTTTGTCCCGAAATCTCTTTTTGACACAACTGATTCTAAAATTCGTTCATTTATTTGGCAGAATAAAAACCCAAGGTTAAGTAAGAAATATTTACAAAAATTAGAAAAGGATGGTGGTTTGGCCTTGCCTAACTTTAGATTATACTATTCGGCAATTAATATTAGATATATAATTTTTTGGATAGAAGATTCTGATGGGTATGCCCTGACTTATCATTAGTTTCTATTTTAGGTGCTTCTCTCCCTTTTGCACTTACCAAGTTAAGTAAATATATGACTAACCCAATTGTTAAAGATACAATACGAATTTCGATTTCGTAAATGTTTTGGATTGAATAAATTTAATTTGTCAAGTCCCATTCAATGTAATTTTTTCTTCCATCCATCTAGAGCTGACTCAGCTTTTTCCATATGGAAAAGGTAGGGAATAGTATGTTTTCGGGATCTATTTAGTGATAACTGTTTTTCATCCCTTGAATATAATTTGCCTAGATCACACTTATTTCGTTATTTGCGGATTAGAAATTTTTTAAAAACTACTATACCCTCTTTTTCCGACACCTTACAAAATTGAAACCACGGAAAAATTTTTAGGTCTTAATCCTTATCAGAAGGGCTTGATAGCGATAATTTATGATTTAATTATGAAAATACGTCTAGAATCATTAGGCAAAATTAAGAATGAATGGGAAAGTGAACTCCAGACATTTATACCTATAGACACTTGGAAGAAAATTCTTCATTTAGTCAATACATCTTCAATGTGTGCCAGACACTCGTTGATACAGTTTAAGGTAGTCCACAGGACCCATATGTCCAAAGATAAGCTAGCTCGTTTTTATAACCATATAAATCCTATATGTGATAGATGTAAATCGAATGTGGATTCTTTGACACAAATGTTTTGGTCCTGTCCTCTTCTGGAAAAATATTGGAAAGACATTTATAACATTATTTCAAACGTATTGAAGATTGATTTACAACCTCATCCTATCACTGCAATTTTTGGACTACCAAGGATAGAGTTTGGCCATTTATCTCTTTCCGCTAACCGTATGATTGCTTTTGTTACATTAATGGCCAAACGATCCATTTTTCTTAAATGAAAGGATCCAATACCCCCTACTACTTTTCAATGGTTTTCTCAAACTATGTCATGTTTAAACTTCGAAAAAAACAGGAGTGGTACTGTTGATCCTTCGCTTAATTTTGAAGACATTTGGAGTCCATTTATTCAATATTTTCACATGATGTAGATCTACTTTCAATAAATTTCCAACTTGGAGGAACGTACTTGACGATATTAATATTTTTCTGTTTCTACTGAGAAAGTTTAGCCCAGTTTTTTCACCTTTTTTTGTTTTTTGTTTTTCTTTTGAAACGTTTTTTTGTTTAGTTTATATTGTTTATAATTTTTTTCTATTGATTTGTGTTTTTTTAATTTATATAATAAATCTTTCTCTTTCCTTTCTTTTATATCATATTCATATACTAAGAGATCGTTGGATCTACAGGTTTTTTTATATTTTATTGTTCTTCATGATTATATATGCTATGATTGTTATCCTGATCTCTTTGTATTACATGTATAAATATTGATGCTATATATCAATCTGTATTAATTTGAAAACTAATAAAAAGATTGAAAAAGAAAGACTGATGTGTGAAGAAAGATTGAGAAAGTTGGGCGTACATTCACTGAAATTCAGAATGATGAGAGTGAATCTCATTGAAACTTATAAAACAGATTAGATGCGGGAAGGATTTTTCCCGATAGTGAGGAAGTCCAGAACCAGAGGTCACGGCCTAAGGATAAGGGACAGGCCACTTAGGACTAAGCTGAGTAGAAATCTCTTTGCCCAGAGGTGGTAAGCCTGTGGAATTACAAGAAGGCAGCTGAGGCCAAATGAGTAAGTATATTAAACCACACCACCAGATTCAGGAACAGCTACTTTCCTGCAACCATCATGTTCTTGAACCAACCTGCACACCCTTAACCCTACCTCAGCAACGGAACACTGTGGACCTCCTCTTGCACTGCCATGGACTTGTCTCTGATTGTGGTGTCTTTCATTAATGTCTTGCTTTGCACAGTCTTTTTTTCCTTCACCATCTTGTAAAATTTCTGTTTGATGTGTTGTCTGACTCTACGTGCCTGTGATGTTGCTGCAAGCAAGCTTTTCATTGTACCTGTACCTCACCGTACTTGTACACATGACAATAAAGTCGACTTAACTTGATATTCAACCAGGAGTTAGATGTGGTACTGGAGACATAAGAGACGGCAGATGCTGGGATCTGAAGTAAAAGTGAGCTGCTGGAGAAACTCAGCAACTCAGGCAGCATATGAGGAGGGAAATGGAAATGGACAGTCGACGCTTTGACCCGAGACCTTTCATCTGGACTGAAAAGAGGGGAGACAGCCAGTATACAGAGGTAAGGGGGATCCTGCACCCAACATGTCAAGCCTGGAATCATTCTGTAGGTTCCAATGCAACGTAAACTCCTCCCATTCTAATAAGCTCCACAAAATGCAGAGCCGGTCTACTCATCAAAAAGCTGCAGATGCTGCAAATCTGATACAAAAACAGAAAGTGCTGGGCAATCTCTGCAGGTCACTAAGCATCTGTGGAGATGGAAGGACAGTTAATGTTTCAGGCTGAAGACCCTTTCAACTGGGAAAAAGAGAAAGAAAGGTCAGTGAAATTGCAGAGAAGGTGGTCTGCTGAATGGATGGGACAAAGCGAATATCTCGTACAGGGTGTGACCAAATGAGTTCATGTCAACGTCACAGTGGAGTGTATTGGTAAATGCAAAAATACACGTGTGCACAGATGCGATGAAAACCTTTCTTGCAGCAGCATAACAGGCACACAGCATCAGATAAGCAGCATTCACAAGAAAAATTAATTTTAACATAAATTATGCACAACATTTACAAGAAAGTACACAATTAGAATAAAAAATACAAAGTCCATTTTAGTGCAAAATGATCAAAGTGTTCATAGTGTTGGTGAATTATGGTGACTAGGGGTGTGCCGGTTGGTTCAAGAGCGAATGGCTGAAGGGAAGTAGCTGTTCTTGAACCTGGTGGTGTGGGACTTCAGGCTTCTGTACCTGCTGCCCGATGTCAACAGCGAGAAGCTGGCATGGCCCAGGTGGTGGGGATCATTGATGATGGATGTTGCCTTCTTGAAACAGTGTCTCATGTAGATACTGCCGATGGTTGTGTTATCAGACCGACCCTGCTCCTTCCTGTTGCTGAATCTGCCAACCGCTCTCAGACTTGTGACCAGACCTCTGTAATGTCCAGTAGACCAGCCCCTCTTGGTAATGCTAATTCATCTAACTTGTTGCAAGTGGGCGGCACAGTGGGACAGCAGGTAGTGCTGCTGCCTCACAGTACCAAAGACCCAGGTTCGGTCCTGACCTCTGGTACTGTCTGTGTGGAGTCTGCACGTTCTCCCTGTGACCACTTGGGTATTTTCCCACAGCCCTAAGGCATGCAGGTTGGTCGGTTGACTGGTCGCTGTAAATTGCCCCTCGTGTGTCGGTGATTGTTATAATCTGGGAGAAGATGATGGGAATTTGGGGAGAATAAAAAAAAGGGATCAGTGTAAAGGGTGCTTGATGGTCGGCATGGAGTTGGTGGGCCGAAGGGCCAGTTTCCGTGCTGTGTAACTCTGTGACTATATGACTGAGCAGGCGAGGTGATGGAGAACGAGGTGAAGGATGCCTTCCATAATCTTATATCCCTCTGTCAGGTCACCCTTCAGCTACCTCCACTCCAGGGCAAACAAGCCCAGCCTATCCAGGACTTTGCCTGGATTGGAGGACTTTAGTTCTGTGGAGAGATTGGAAACATGGGCAGATGTGCATACGGAAGGTAACCAGGATGGGAGCCAGGTGTGTGGACAGAGCGGTTTGGGATTGGGGCTAGGTGTGTGGTGTTTGGCTGGTAACGGGGAGAGATGTGGGGATGGAGAGCATTGGGAATGGGGCCGAGCGTGTGTGTGTGTGAGGGTGAAATCTCGTTTTGTCCCCAACAAAGAAATTAGTATTTTTCATACTAAATGTGCTCTATGTCACTTTGTGAACAACTTAACCAAAGCAACATCTGATATGATGATGAATCCTTTGAATGGTGCTGTTCCATATTGTTTTGAGTTTCACCTTGCAGGACTCGACTTTGGTCCTGAAAAGACTTCAGTGAGGAGGCACAGGTAAAAAACGTGGGGTCTTATTTTGCTGTTGATCTTCAGTCCTTGATTCAGTGCAGGCAGGGTGGTTGTTAGGGCAGTGGAATGCTCCTCCTCTACAATGTGGGAAGTCAGGGAACCTCAGGGTCTCCCTGATGACTACATCTGTGGGAAGTGCACCCAGCTTCAGCTCCTGACAGACCGGGTCAAGGAACTGGAGCTGGGGTTGGATAGACTCAGGATCATCCGGGATGCTGAAGGCTTCATGGATGAGACTTTTACTGAGGTTGTCACACTAAAGGTGCAGGCTTCAGATAGGTGGGAAAGTAAGGGGAGCAGGCAGTCAGTGCAGGGTTCCCCTGTGGCCTTTCCCCTCACTAACTGTTATACCTCTTTGGATGCTGTTGAGGGGGATGTTCTTTCGGGGGCTAGCAGCAGTAATCAGGTCTCTGGCACAGTGACCGGCTGTGAGGCTCAGAGGGAAAGGGAGCAGTCAGACAGGGTGATAGTGGTAGGAGACTCGATAGTGAGGGGGACGGACAGGAATTCTGTGGCTGCAGAAGAGACGCCAGGGAGGTGTGTTGTGTCCTGGGTACCAAATTCAAGGAATTTTCTGAGAAGCTTCAGAAAACTCTCAAGCAGGAGGGCAAACAGCCAGGGATCGTTGTACATGTTGGTACAAATGACACAAGTAGAACAAGGGATGAGGTTCTGCAGAATGAGTACAGGGAGTTAGGGAAGAAGTTAGGAAGCAGGATGTCGAGGGCAGTGATCTCCGGATTACTCCCAGTGCCATGTGCCAGCGAGGTCAGAAATAGAAAGAGAGACCCGATGAATTTGTGGCTGAGCAGCTGGTGCAGGGGACAGTGATTCAGATTCTTGGGCCATTGGGATATCTTCTGGGGTAGGGATGGGTCGAACTTGAAACAGAGAGGAACCAATATTCTTTCACGGGGGGGTGGGGGTGGTATAAATTGGATTGGCAGGGGGTAGGACTCTGATCAGGAGCAAGTCATGGGATAAAGCTGTCGCCACCGAGAGAAAGTTTAGTGAACAGGATAGCAAGGGGCAACGTCAAGGCTGGGAAAGGAATACCCAGTTGAACTGCATTTATTTCAATGCATGAGGTTCAACAGGTAAGGCGTACGAACTCAGAGCATGGATTGGCTCTGAGGACTGGGGTGTTATAGCCATAACAGAAACATGGCTGAGAGAAGGACAGGACTGGCAGCTCAATGTTCAAGGATACAGATGCTACCGGCGTCACAGAGGTACAGGTAAGTGAGGGTGGGGTGTTGCCTTTTTGACAAGGAAGGACATAACAGCAGATGACATTCTTGGCAGATCGACCAATGAGGCCTTAAAGGGTAGAATTTAGAAACAAGAACGGGAGGGTCAATCCAGTGGGGCTGTTCTATCGACCCTTCAATTGTCAGTGGGAACTTGAGGAGCAGATTTGTTGAGAAATTGCTCATAGATGTAAGAATAATAGAGTTTTATTTGTGGAAGGTTTCACCATTATTCATTGGACTCCCCAGAATACTAAGGCCTGGACATGGTGGATTTTGTGAAACGTGTACAGGAAAGTTTTCTGAGTCAATATCTAGTGGGCCCTCCTCGAGGGGTGGGGAGTGGCGGCTTGGGATCAATACTGGACCTTTTATTAGGGAATAAGGCAGGGAAAGTAACTGAAATGGCATTCAGGGATCACTTTGGCTCTGGTAACCATAATATTTTGCAAAATGGTGATGGAAAAGGATAGGACAGGTCCACAGGTGAGTTTATTAAAATGGAGCAAGGCTAACTTTGGGTGAGTTAGGCAGGATCTAGCAGAGGTCAATTAGGTGAGCCTGTTTGATAAGAAGGAATGAATAGCAAGTGGAAGGCTTTTAAGAGTTTGATATCAAGAGTTCAGCAGCAGCATGTTCCTGTTAGGGTGAAAGGTAAACCTGGCAAGTTTAGGGAACCTTGGATGACGAGAGACATTGAGGCTCCGGTCAAGAAAAAGAAGGAAGCATTCATTGGGTTCAGGAGGTCGGGGAGGAGTGAATTCCTTGATAATCATAAAAGGATAAATAGAACACATAAGAGGGAAATTAGGCGGGCAAAGAAAGGGTATGAGATGGATCTGGCAGGTAAGGTTAAGGAAAATCCCAGTAAGTTCCATGACTATATTAAGAGCAAAAGGGTGGCTGCGGAGAGAGTCTGTCCCCTTAGAGATCAGCGCGACTGCCTGTATCTTGAGGCACAGGAGATGCGTGGAATTTTTAGTGAATATTTCTCTTCAGTGTTTGCTTAGGAGAAAATCGTGGATGTTCAAGAGATGAGGGAAACCAGTGGAGATGTTTTGGAGAACATTCATCTTACCAGGGAGCGGTATTTGCAATTTTACAGTGCATTAAGGTGGATAAATCCCCATGGCCTGTCCGAGTGCATCTTTGGATTTGTTGGGAGGCTGGAGGAGAAAATGGGGAGGCCCTTGCGGAGATATGTGCTTCAGCGTTAGCCACTGGTGAAGTTCTCGAAGACTGGAAGCTGGCCAATGTTGTTCCGTTGTTTAAGAAAGGTAGCAAGGACAAGCCAGGGAACTACAGGCCGGTCAGCCTGACATCAGTAGTGGGGAAGTTACTGGAGGGAATTCTGAGGAACGGGATCTAAGAGCACGGTCCGATGGAATCCAGGGAGAGCTTGTCAGGTGGATTCAAAGTTGGCTCAGAGGTCGGAAGCAGAGAGTGGTGGTTGAAGGCTGCTTCTCGGAATGGAGGCCCTCTGACTAGTGATGTGGCACAAGGGTCAGTGATGGGACCTTTGTTATTTCATCATTTATATAAATGATTTGGATGTGAATGCACAAGGCTTGATCAGCAAATTTGCGGATGACGCGAAATTAGGAGGTGTTGTTGATGGTGAAGAAGGTTATCGTGGACCACAAGGGGATCTTGCTCAGTTAGGGAAGTGGGCCGAGGAGTGGCAAATGGATCTCAATACAGATAAGTGTGAGGTGATGCATTTTGGAAACCAGTGGAGGACTTATACAATGAGTGGTCGGGCACTCGGGAGTGTAATGGAACAGAGGGACCCAGTACAAATGCAGAGTTCACTGAAAGAGGCATCACAGGTAGACAGTGTGGTGAGAAAGGTTGACCTTAATCAGCCAGGGCATTGAGTATAAGAGTTGGAGCATGATGTTGCAGTTCTGTAAGTCGTTGGTGAGGCCACACGGAACACTGTGTGCAGGTTTGGTCACCCTGTTATAGGAAAGACGTGGTTAAACTGGAGAGAGTGCAGAACATATTTACGAGGATGTTGCCAGGACTAGAGGGCCCGAGCTATAGGGAGAGGTTGGCCAGGCTAGGTCTTTATTACTTTGAGTGAAGGAGAATGAGAGGTGAACTCATCGCGGTTTATAAAATCACGAGGGGCATTGATGAGGTGGATGGTAGAAATTTTATCCCCAGGGTAGGGGAGACCAAAACTAGGGGGCATAGATTTAGGGTGAAAGGGGAACGATTTAAAAGGGATACAAAGGGCAACTTTTTCACACAGAGGATGGTGAGTAAATGCAATGAGCTTCCAGAGGACGTGGTTGAGGCAGGTACAACAGTATCATTTAAGAATCACTTGAATAGGTACATGTATGGGCGCAGCTTCGAGGGATATGGGCCAAACTCGGGTAATTGGGACAAGATGGGTGGGCACCATGGTCAGCATGGACTCATTAGGCTGAAGGGTCTGTATCCATGGTGTATTGCTCTATTACTCTATGTGAAGCTGTTGAGAAATATTCCAATCAGTCACTCACTTGAGGTAAGTTTTCTGGTGGCGTGTTAATCGTCAAAACAGAAGAGTTTTCCATGCTAGATTTCTAATGACCTGATCAAAGTTCCATTTTACTTTGCTATTGTCTTTAAATTGATGTCTTTCACTGTAGCTCGGTACACGTGACAGTAATAAACCAATTCCAATTCGGAAACAGTTGTAAGCACCATATCACTTAATGATTCCATGGAAACTTGTGCAAACTTTGGAAAATATATTTCTCTCAACTACGTATGGTCTTTTCGTGTCTCAGTGTCTCAATGTAATTCATTGCAAAGGTCGATACTTTATCCAAACAGTGGGAAATACCACCGCGAAGCTGAGTGATTTTTTTTACCACACCTCCAGCATTAGAATATAATGCACTGCAAACTGTGGTATCAGAGTCTGATCCAGTTCAGGGAAGTTATGTTTCCAAAAGTGAGAGGATACTTAATCAGATGAATACGTTTAAAAGAGGTAAATGCAAGGTATTGCATGTTGGTAAGACAAACCAGGGCAGGTCTTACACAGTAAGTGGTAGGGCCCTGGGGAGTGTTGTAGAACAGAGAGTCCCAGGGGTGCAGGGACTTGAAAGTGGAGACACCTGCAGACCGGGAGGTGAAGAAAAGTGGTCAATATTGGTCAGGATATTGAGTACAGGAGTTGGACGTTGTGCTACAACTGTACAAAACGTTGGAAAGGCCACATTTGGAGAACTGCGTACAGTTCTGGTGGCCCTGCTACAGAAATGATGTCAGTAAACTGGAAAGGTTGCAAAAAACACTTGTGGATGTTACTGGGACAGGGGTTTTTTATTTAGAAGGAGAGGCTGGATAGGCTGGGACTGTTACCCTGGAGCACAGCAGGCTGAGGAGTGAATTTTTAGAGGATTATAAAATCATGAGGGGCAACGTTAAGGTGAAGAGCCACAGTCTTTGCACCAGGGGAGGGGAGTCCAAAACCAGAAGGCAGAGGTTTAAAGTGAGAGGGGAAATATTTACAAGTGATCTGAGGGGCAACTCTTTTCCACACAGTGTATATAGAACGATCTGCCAGAGGAAGTTGTAGAGGCAGGTACATATATGACATTTAAAAGACATTTAAAAGACATTTGGACAGGTACATGTACAGGAAAGGTTTAGAGGAATATGGGCCAAACCCCAGCAAATGGGACGAGCTAGTTAGGCAACTTGAACTATGTGCACGAGTTGGTCCGAAGGACCTGTTTCCGTGTTGTGTAACTTTGTGAATCTCCAGCTCATGGTGGACAAGGCACTTCAGTTGGACTCACATCTTTAATCCAGGAAAGAATCAAATCTATTGTTCTTCTTTATCCCTCGCACATTTTTCCTCATGGTCCAACACGCATTAGTTATTCTCCAAACTCCACAGTACTCAGTGGTAAAGCATCAGCCTCACATCTGATGTCAATATCAGCTGCCCTGAAAGATCTAGCAATCTCTATGGAGGGTTCTCCAGTGTTCTCCACTCTCAGTTCAAGCTCCAGAATCCACCCAGAAGCTCTGACGTCATCAAGTTTGTTGACCAATGAAGTTCTAAGAAATTCTGATGAGAATTCAGGATGCAAGAAGCATTTTAAAACACAAGCTGCATTCCCATCTTTTTTTTTATTCCTGCAGATGCACTGACCCAGAAAATTGGAAGATATTTGATCATTGGAATTATCCATTTACAGAAGGAACAGTCTGCTGGTTAACTAGCCTCTAGCTCTTGCAGTGATAGTATATATTTCACAGGGGAGAAGGCTGCAGACAGCACAATGTGTGGAGATGCACTGGTTGTTCCACGTTTCACTACACACAGAATTAACTCCTGAAGTTTCCGTCAGTTTCACGGTGAATGAAAGTCAACACCAACAGTTCTGCCATCTTAGAATCAGAAAATATAGTCCTACATCACACACTAGCTGCTGAGTCTCTGCAGTCCCTGACAGTCAAAAGGACCACTCACCTTTTTCTGGTATCCTCCAGGCTAATGTGCAGTCATCAGTCGGACTCTGGCAGTGAAGCGGCGACTGTTCTACCTACCGCGGGAGTTCTCCACCGTCATCCTGACTGAAGTCTACATCTCACCTCAGGGAGACATCAAGCTGGCACTTGAGGAACTGAGTGCTGTCATCAACAAGAACGAAAGGGAGTACCCCGACGCCTGTCACATCGTGGCAGGAGACTTTAATCAGGCGAGCTTGAAGAAGTCTCTGCCTAACCACTAGCAACACATGACCTGCAACACCAGAGGACTCAACGCACTCGACCGCTGCTCTACCACCATCAAGAACGCCGACCGCTCCATCCCTCGCCCGCACTTTGGTAAATCCGACCACCTGGCTGTGCTTCTTCTGCCTGCGTACAGACAGAGACTGAAGAGCACGGCACCGGTGAAGAGGAAGATGAAGAGCTGGACGGCAGAGGCGGAGGAGCGAATTCGGGATTGCTTCGATTTGGTGGACTGGACTATGTTCAAAGATTCGTCAGCGGACCTAAATGAATCTTCCAGGGTCGTCACCGACTTCATAAGGACATGGGTGGACGAATGTGGACGCACAAAAATATTCCGAGACTTCCCCAACCAGAAGCCCTGGATGAACCAGGAGACTTATAATCTGCTGAGGGCTAGATCTGTGGCATTCAGCACTGGCGATCCAGAGTCATATAAGAAGTCCAGGTACAACCTCCCGTAGGTCAACTTCAGACTAAACTGCAGTCACAGGTGGACGCTCAACAGCTGTGGCAGGGCTTGCACAATGTAACTTCCTACAAGGTGAGATCCGGTAGCATAAGTGGCAATGACCCATCGCTCCCAGGTGATGGCAATGAATTTTATGCACGCTTTGATAAGGAGAGCTCCCACCAGCCCCCACATCTCTGAGTCCAACGTCTGGGCATCCTTCCAGAGGGTGAATCAATAAAAGAAGCCTGGTCCAGACATCGTACCTGGCTGAGTACCAGAGATCTGTGCGGACCAACTGGCTGGAGTGTTTTAGGGACATATTCAACCTCTCACTTCTGTGGTCTGAGGTTCCCATCTGCTTCAAAGAGGCATCTATGGTATCAGTGGCCAAGAAGCGTGTGGTCAACTCTCTCAATAACAACAGCTCGGTGGTGCTTACATCAACTGTAATGAAGTGATTCAAGAGGTTGTTTGTGAAGTAAATCAACTCCTGCCTCAGAAATGACCTGGATCCGCTTCAATTTGCCTTCCGCCACAATGGGTCGACAGCAAATGTGATTTATCTGGCTCTTCAATCTGCTCTGAATCATCTGGACAACAGGAACACAGGCAGCTGTTCATTGACTACAGCTCACCGTTCAACACAATTGTTACATCCAAACTCAGCAATAAGCTTCAAGACCTGGGCCTCTGTGCCTCCCTCTGCAATTGGATTCCCGACTTTCTCATCAGAAGATCTCAGTCGGTGAGGATTGGTAACAACATCTCCTTCTCACTGACCATCAACACAGGTGCACCTCAAAGCTGCGTGCTTAGCCCCCTGCTCTACTCTCGATACACACATGACTGTGTGGCTAAGCACAGCTCCATCTACAATTTCGGTGATGACACCACTGTTGTTGGACAAATCACAGATGGTGATGAGTCAGCTGACCGGAGGGAGATAGGACACCTGGTTGAGTGGTGCCGCAACAACAATCTCTCACTCAGTGTTAGTAAAACTAAAGGGCTGGTTGTTGACTTCAGGAAGGGGAAGGAGGGTGAACATGCGCCTGTCTACATTGGGGGATTGGTGGTGGAGAGAATCAGCAGCTTTGAATTCCTGGGCGTTAACATATCGGATGAGCTGTCCTGGACACTGCAGATGCATACAATCTCAAGGATAGTGACCGAATACTCTAACAAACATCTACAGATGCACTGTTGAAATTATCCCAACTGGTTGCATCATGGTCTGAAAGGCAATTTGAATGAGCAGGAACGAAAGGAGCTGCAAAGAGTCGTGGACTGTGCCTAATAAATCACGGTTAAGTTCCTCCCCACCATTAGCAGTATCTGCAGGAGATGCTGCCTCAAGAAGGCAACATCCATCATCACAGATCCCCAAAATCTGGGCCGTGACATCATCTCACAGCTACTATCGGGCAGGAAATACAGAAGTCTGCAGTCCTCCACCACCAGGTTCAAGAACAGCTACTTCCCTTCAACCATTCGGTTCTTCAACCAATCGGCACAATCCTCATCACTGGAGTTAACCAACACGATGACCACGTTCATCACATTGCATTAAAATGAACTTTTAGTTTCTAATTGTTTTCTTTCTTATAAAAATTGTGTTTAATTTGTCTTTCTCTTGTGAATGCTGCTTATCTGATGCAATGTGCCTGTGCTGCTGCTGCCAGTAAGTTTTTCATGGCACCTTTGCATCGATGTACTTGTACACATGACAATAAACACCACCTTGAATTTGATTTTACTCATTGCACAAACTAAATCCAATGCGTCTGTTCATTTTTTGAAGTGGAAAACATGTTTTTCCAGGTTGCTGTGTTCAATAGGCTCAGGACAGCTTTCACCAATTCCATCCACCCTTTAAGACTTTTGTTACTTCCCTTGGAAGAATTGGAAGCAGGATTACACACTTTCCACACGTATTCAGCAAAACAATTCTTGGCATTAAACTGCTTTTTGTTACTTGTTTCAATTAATGTAAATAGCATAAAAAACAAAGATGCAGGTAGGGTTAAGAAGTCGGAAGTAGGTAGGTGTAAGCATCCGTAAGTAACAGTAGGTAGGGTTAAAAAGTCGTAAATAGGCAGTGTCAAGAAGTAGTAAATAGGTAGGGTGAAGAAGTCATAAGTAAAAGTAGGTAGGGTTAAGAAGTCTTAAGTGGTAAGTAAAGTTACGTCGGGTTAAAAAGTCGTAAGTAAAAGGTAGGTAGGGTAAAGAAGTCGGAAATAGGAAGGGTTAGGAAGTCGTGATAGAAAGCGTTACGAAGTCATAAAAAGGAAGGTTTACGAAGTCGTAGATAGATAGGTTTAAGCCGTCGTAAGTAGGTAGGGGTAGGAAGTCGTAAGTAAAGGTAGGTAGGGTTAAGAATTCCTCAAGTAGGTCGGGTAAAGACGTTTAAAAAAAGGTAGGTAGGTTTAAGACTTCGTCATTGGGTAGGGTTAAGTCGTAAGTAATTGTAGGAAGTTTTAACAATTCGAAAGTAGATAGAGTTAAGAAGACATAAGAAGGTAGGGTTAAAAAGTTGTATGTAAATGTTGGTAAGGTTAAGATGTCGGAAGTAAAGGTAGATAGGGTTAAGAAGTCTTAATAGGTAGGGTTACGAAGTTGTAAGTAGGTAGGGTTAAGAAATTGGAATAAAGGTTCGTTGGGTTAAGAAGTCGCAAGTAAAGGTAGGTAGGTTTAAGAAGTCGTAAGTAGGTTCGGTAAAGAAGTCGAAGAAGGTAGGGTTACAAAGTCGTAAGTAGGTAGAATTACGACATTGCAAGTAGGTTGTGTTAAGAAGTCGTAAGTAAAGGTAGGCAGAGTAAGAGGTCATAAGTAGATAGGGTAACTAAGCCGTAAGTAGGTAGGTTTAAGAAGTCGTAAGTAGGTAGGGTTACGAAGTCGTAAGAATGTAGGGTTAAGAACTCATAAGTAGGTAGGGTAAAGATGTCGTAAGTAGGTAGGGATAAGAAGTTGTAAACAGGTAGGGTTACGAAGTTGTAAGTAGGCAGGGTTAAGAAGTCGTAAGCAGCTAGGGTTAAGAAGTCGTAAGTAGGAAGGTGTTAAGAAGTCGAAAGTAAAGGTAGGCAGGGTTAAGAAATCGTAAGCAGGTAGGGTTAAGAAGTCGTAAGTAAATGTGGGTAAGGTTAAGAAGTAGTAATTAGGTAGTGTTACGAAGTCGAAAGTAAAGTTAAGTAGATTAAGAATTCGTAAACTGGTCAGGTTAAAAAGTCGTAAGTAAAGGTAGGTAGGTTTAAGAAGTCGTCAGTAAGTAGGGTTCAGCAGTCTTAAGTAAAGGTAAGAAGGGTTAAGAAGTCGTAAGTAAGTAATGTTACAGAGTCATATGTAGGTAGGGGTATGAAGACGTAAGTAAAGTTAGATAAGGTTAAGAAATCGTAACTAAGTCGGGTTAAGAAGCTGTAAGTAGGAAGGGTTACGATATCGTAAGTAGGTAGAGTTAACAAGTCTTAAGTAGGTATGGTTAAGAAGTCGTAAGTAGGTAGGGCCAAGAAGTTGTAAGAAAAAGTAGGGAGGGTTAAAAAGTCGTAAGTAAAGGTAGGTAGGGTTAAGAAGTCGTAAGTGATAGGGTTAAGGGGCCGTAAAAGGATGGGTTACGAAGTCCTAAGTAGGTAGGCTTAAGAAGTCGTAAGTAACGGTAGGTAGTGTTATAAATTCGTAAGTTAAGGCAGGTAGGGTTAAGATGTCGTAAGTAGGTAGTTTTAACAAGTCGTCATAGTTAGGGTAACGAAATTGTAAGTAGGTTGGGTTACGAAGTTGTAAATACGATGGGTTAAGAAGTCGTAAGTATGTAGAATTAAGAAGTCAAGTAGGTAGGGTTAAAAACTTATAAGAAGTTTGGGTTAAGAAGTCGTAAGTAGGTAGGGTTACGAAGTAGTAAGTAGGTATGTTTAAGAAGTCGTAAGTAGGAAGGGTTAGGAAGTCGTAAGCAGATAGGATTAAGAAGTCGTAAGTAGGTAGGGTTAAGAAGTCGTAAGTAAAGGTAGGTAGGGAAAGAAGTCGTAACTATCTGGGGCTTAAGAAGTCGTAAGTAAAGCTAGGTAGTGTTAAGAATTCGTAAGTAGGTCGGGTTAAGAAGTTTAAGTAAAGGTAGGTAGGGTTAATAAGTCGTCAGTAGGTTGGAATAAGTCCTAAGTAAAGGTAGGAGGGGTTAAGAAGTCCTAAGTAAGTAGCGTTAGAAGTCTTATGTAAAGGTAGGTAGGGTTAAGAATTCATAAGTAGGTAGGGTTAAGAAGTCGTAAATAGATAGGATAAGAAGTCGTAAGTAAGTAGTGTTACGAAGTCATATGTAGGGAGGGTTAAGAAGTCGTAAGTAGGTAGAGTTACGAAATCCTAAGTAGGTATGGTTAAGCAGTAGTAAGTAGGTATGGTGAAGAAGTCGTAAGTAAGGGTAGGTCGGGTTAAAATGTCGTAAGTAGGTAGGGTCAAGAAGTCGTAAATAGGTAGGGTTAAGAAGTCATAAGTAAAGGTAGGTAGGGTTATGAAGTCTTAAGTAGGTAGTGTTAAGAAGTCGTAAGAAGGTGGGTTAAGGAGTCGTAAGTAAGTAGGGTTAAGAAGTCTTAAGTAATGGTAGGTAGTGTTAAGAAGTCGTAAGTAGGTATGGTTAAGAAGTCTTAACTAACGGTAGGTAGGGTTCGACGTAGGTTATAAGGTTAAGAAGCCAGAAGTAGGTAGGGTTAAGACGTCTTAAGTAAAGGTAGGTAAGGTTAAGAAGTCGTAAGTAGGTAGTGTTAAGAAGTCGTAAGTAGGTAGTGTTAAGAAGTCGTAGGTAAAGTTAGGTAGGGATCAAAAGTCATAAGTAAAGGTAGGTAGGGTTAAGAAGTGAAAATAGGAAGGGTAATAGGAAGGGTTACGAAGGCGTAAGAAGGTAGGGTTACGAAGTCGTAGATAGGTAGGTTTAATCAGTCGTAAGTAGATAGGGTTACGAAGTCGTAAGTTAATGTAGGCACGTTTAACCAGTCATAAGTAGGTAGGCTTAAGAAGTCGTAATTAACGTTATGTAGGGTTAATAAGTCGTAAGTAGGTAAGGTTAAAGTATCATAAGCCGGTAGGGTTACGAACTCGTAAGTAGGTAGGGTTAAGACGTCGTATGTAGGTATGGTTAAGAAGCCAGACGTAGGTTGGGTTAAGAAGTCGTAAGTAGGTAGGGTTAAGAAGTCTTAACTAACGGTAGGTAGGGTTAGGGTTAGACGTAGGTTATAGGGTTAAGAAGTCGTAAGTAGGTAGGGATATGAAGTCTTAAGTAGGTAGTGTTATGACGTCTTAAGTAACCGTAGGTAGCGTTAAGAAGTCGTAGGTAGGTAGTGTTAAGAAGTCGTATGTAGGAAGCGTTACGTCGTCGTAGGTTATAGGGTTAAGAAGTCATAAGTAGGTATAGATATAAAGTCGTAAGTAAGTAGGGTAACGAAGTCGAAAGTTCGTAGGGTTATGTAGTCGCAAGTCGGTAGGGTTAAGTAGTCAAAAGTATATAAGGTTACCAAGTACTAAGTAACGGTAGGTAGGGTTAATAGGTCATAAGTAGGTAGGGTAAAGGTGTGATAAGTAAGGAGGGATAGGAAATCATAAGTAGGTTGGGTTAAGAAATCGTAAGAGGTTGCGTTAAGAAGACGTAAGTATGAAGTATTACGAAGTCGTAAGGAGTTGGTTACGACGTCGTAAGTAGGTATCTTAAAGAAGTCGTAAGTAGGGTTAAGAAGTCGTAAGTAGGTATGGTTACGAAGTCGTAAATTGGTAGAAGCGGAGGGGCGAATTTAGGATTGCTTCAATTCAGTGGACTGGACCATATTCAAGGATTTGTCAGCGGACCTACATGAATCTGCCACGGTCGTCACTGAATTTATCAGGACACACGTGGACGAGTGTGTACCCACAAAAACATTTCGAGTCTTCCCCAACCAGAAGCCCTGGATGAACCAGGAGGTTTGTAATCTGTTGAGGACTAGATCTATGGTGTTTAGGACTGGTGATCCAGAGTCCAGGTACAACCTCCATTAGGCCATTCCGAATGCAAACAGGCAATTTAGGACTAAACTGGAATCACAGATGGACGCTCGACAGCTGTGGCAGGGTTTGCACAATATAACTTAATACAAGGCGAGATCGGGCAGCATAAGAGGCAATGACCATTCACTGGCGGATGAGCTCAATGCCTTTTATGCACTCTTTGATAGGGGGAACTATGACACGAGCCCCCACATATCCGAATGACCCTGTAATCTCAATCTCTGAGGCTGACGTCCAGGCATCTTTCAAGAGGGTGAATCAACAAAAGGCGTCTGGTCCAGACGGCATACCTGGCCGAGTACCAGAGATGTGCGGACCAACTGGCTGCAGTGTTTCTGGAAATAGTCAACCTCTGTCTTCTGTGGTCTGAGGTTTCCATCTACTTCATAGAGACATCTCTTGTATCAGTGCCCAAGAAGAACGTGGTGACCTACCTCAATGTCAGCAGTCCGGTATAGTTTAACATTACAGCACAGTACAGGCCCTTCGGCCCACGCTGTTGTGCCGACATTTTATCCTGCTCAAAGATCTAACTAACCCTTCCCTGTCACAAGGCCCTCCATTTCCTTATCACTCATGTGGCTATCTAAGAGTCTCTTAAATGTCCCGAATGTATCTGTCCCCACAACCTCTGCCAGCAGTTCGTTCCACGCACCCATCACTCTGCGTAAAATTTACCTCTAACATCCCCCTTATACCATCCTTCAATCACGTTAAAATGATGCCCCCCTCGTGTGTACCATTGTCTCCCTGGGAGAAAGTCTCTGACTGTCCACTCGATCTACGCCTCTTATCATCTTGTAGACATCTATCAAGTCATCTTTCATCCTCCTTCTAAAGAGAAAAGCCCTAGCTCACTCAACCTATCCTCATGCTCTCCAATCCAGGTATCATCCTGGTGAATATCCTTTGCACTCTCTCTACAGCTTCCACATCCTTACTGTAATGAAGTAACTGGAACTGAACACAATATTCTCCGTGTGGTCCAGCCAGAGTTCTACAGAGAAGCAATATTACCTCACAGTTCTTGGACTCAATACCCCGAGTAATGAAGGCCAACATACCACATGGCTTCTCAACAACACTACCGACCTGCGTGACAACTTGAGGGATCTATGGACGTGGAACCCTAAATCCCTCTGTTCCTCCACACTACTGAGAGTCCTGCCATTAACCTTGTATTCTGCCTTCAAATTCGGCCGTCCAAAGTGTATCCCTTCACACTTTTCCGGCTGAACTCCATTTGCGCTTTTCCAGGTTTAACTCTATCTTCAACCATAATGCAGTGTTTGCGAGGTTGTTTGTGGCGCAAATCAACTCCTGCCTCAGAGGTGACCTGAATCCACTTTAATTTGATTCCTATCAAAACATGTTGACAGCAGGTCCGATTTATCCTCACTCTGCTCTGGACCATCTGGATAACAAGAACACATACGTCAGGCTGCTGTTTGTCAATTAGAGTTCAGCATTCAACAGAACCATACCATAAAAACTTATCATCAAGCATTTAGACCCGGGCCTCTGTGCCTCCCTCTGCAACTGGATACTCGACTTTCTCATCGGCAGACCTCAGTCAGTGAGGATTGGTAACAACATCTCCTCCTCACTGACCATCAACACAGGTGTACCTCAAGGCTGTGTGCTCAGCCCCCTGCTCTACTCTATGTACACACATGACTGTGTGGTTAAGCACAGCTCAATCTACTAATTTGCTGAACACTACTGTTGTTGCACGAATCACAGGTGGTGATGAGCCAGTTTACCGGAGGGAGATAGGACACCTGGTTGAGTGGTGCCGCAACAACAACCTCTCACTCAACGTCAGTAAAACTAAAGAGCTGATTGTTGACTTCAGAAAGGGGAAGAAGGGTGAACATGCACCAGTCTGCACTGGGGGATTGGCTGTGGAGAGAGTCAGCAGCTTTAAATTCCTGGACGTCACAGCTGTAGAAAGGGAGGATGTCTTGGAGGGATCGTCCACTGAGTAATTGTAGGTGGAAGTCAGAAACAGGAAGGGAGCGATCACTCTATTGGGAGTATTCTACAGACCCCCCAATAGCAGCAGAGACCCTCCAATAGCAGTAGAGACACTGAGGAGCAGATCGGGAGACAGATTGGAGAGGTGCAAAAATAACGGGGTTGTTGTCATGGGTGATTTCAACTTCCCTCATATTGATTGGCACCTCCTTAGTGTAAAGGGGATACATGGGGTCGAGTTTGTTCGGTGTGTCCAGGAAATATTCCTGACATAGTATGTGGACAGGCCGACTAGAGGAGAGGCCATACTGGACCTGGTACTGGGCAATAAGCCTGATCAGGTTTCAGATATTTCAGTGGGAGAGCAGTTTGGAGATGGTGACTATAACTCCTTGACCTTTACCGTAGCCTTGGAGAGGGATAGGAGCAGATGATATGGGAAAGTATTTAACTGGGAGAGAGGGAATTATGATGCTATCAGGCAGGAACTTTGGAGCGTAAATTGGGAACAGATGTTCTTGGGGAAGTGCACAGTGGAAATGTGGAGGCTGTTTAATGGGTACTTGCATGGGGTTCTGGATAGGTTTGTCCCATTGAGGCAGGGTAAGGATGATACCAGGGTAAGTGAAGGAACTGTGGTTGACAAGCGATGTAGAATATCTTGTCAAGAGGAAGAAAGAAGCTTAGCTGAGGTTCAGAAAGCATGGATCAGACAGGGATCTGGAGAGTTACAGGGTAGCCAGGAGGGAGCTTAAGAATGGACGTAGGAGAGCTAGAAGGGAGCATGAGAAGGCCTTGGCGAGTAGGATGAAGGAAAACCCAAAGGCGTTCTTCACGTATGTGAACAATAGGAGAATGACTAGACTGACAGAAGGACTGATCAGGGATCAAAGAGGAAACATGTGTCTGGAGTCAGAAGAGGTAGGGGAGGTCCTTAATGAATACTTTGCTTCAGTACTCATAAGAAAGAGAGACCTTGACATTTGTGAGGATGGCGTATGACAGGCTGATACGCTATGGCACGTTGATGTGAGGAAAGTGGATGTGCTGGAACTATTGGAAAACATTAGGATAGATAAGTCACCGGAGCCGGACGGGTTTTATCCAAGGTTATTAGGGGAAGCGAGGGAAGAGATTGCTGTGCCTTTGGCATGATATTTGCATCCTCACTGGCCACAGGAGTGGTGCGAGATGATTGGAAAGTGGCAAATTTTGTTTCTTTGTTTAAGGAAGGGAGTAGGGATCAACCTGGGAATTACAAACCAGTAAGTCTTACTTCAGTGGTGGGCAAATTACTGGATAAGATTCTTAGAGACCGGATTTATGGGCATTTAGAGAAGCATAAGCTGATTAAGGAAAGCTCTCAACCCTCTCGATCTCAGCACCATTGATGTCGGCAGGTGCATGTACACAGCCTCCTTTCCTGACGTCAATGAGCAGCTCTTTTGTTTCGTTGACATTGAGGGAAAGGTTGTTGTCATGACACCATTCCACAAAGCTCTTGATCTCCTTTCTGTTCTCTGACTCATCGCTGTTTGAGATACGGCCTACAACGGTGGTATCATCTACAAACTTGTAGATGGAGTTAGAGCAGAATCTGGCCACACAGTCATGAGTGTATAGAGAGTACAGTAGAGGGCTGAGGCCTTGACGTTTGTGAGGATGGCAAACAACAGGCTGATATGCTACGGCACATTGTCGTGAGGAAAGAGGATGTGCTGGAACATTTGAAAAACATTATTGCAGACAAGTCACCAGGGCCGGGCGGGATATATCCAAGGTTATTACAGGAAGCGAGGGAAGAGATTGTTGCACCTCTTGTGATGACCTTTGCGTCCTCACTGGCCGCAGGAGTAGTGCCAGATGATTGGAGGGTGGCAACTGTTGTTCCTTTCATTAAGAGAGGGAGTAGTGATAACCTGGAAATTACAGACCAGAGAGGCTTACTTCAGTGGTGGGCAGGAGAAGATTCTTTGCGACAGGACTTATGGGCGTTTAGAGAAGCATAGGCTGATAGTGAACAAGATGAGGGTGGATTGCAACATAACCTGTTCCCAAAGAATAAAAAAAGCATTTATGTTAGTAATTTAATAATGAAAGTCAGTGGATATTCCAGCCCCAGCTTTATCTCCTCTCTGATCTTACTCTGTGTCCCTGCATAAATAAATGGGTTCACTCAGGAACACACGAACTGAAGAGGGTGCTCGCTTTCTTGCTGAAGTAAAATTGACTCAGTGAAATTGGAACCTGTAAAGTAAGTGACATCGGCAATGCGAACATAGACGAAAGTTATCAGTTCCAGTAGCCACAGAGGATGAAGATACCTGAGATACTTAGGAGCAAGACGATAGACTTCCTGTGGCTCTCCATCTCTGTGGCTCTCTGTCTCTCATTGTTCCCGCTGCCCTGGACTCTCCTGCGGATTCTAATGGCCCTTAAAATGTGCCTGACAGTGAGGAAATTGAGCAGCAAAATTAAAAGGAAAGGCAGACAAGGGACTAAGATGCTATCGATCCAGTCATGTGCTGCCCAGCCAGGCGAGGTATAAACTGCTGACTTAGCTTTGCACGGTGTGGGCTCGGTTTTATGAGGAGCTTCATAGACAAAATAGACAAATACATTTTTGAAACAGCCCAGGACAGTAACTGTTCCGATCACCACAGCCGCCGTTCGCTCCATGCAATATTTCGTTTTCAATGTTTGGCAGCAAATAGCCACAAAGTGATAAAAGGTAAACATCACCGTCACCCAGACGGAGCAGTTCCTTACGGCATAAGCGACGGAGAGATTTACACTGCAGGCCAGAGCGATGGTCAAGAAACTGGATGGGAAAAAGATGGGAACAATCCGGATTAATATCACGCCCGTGTAATGACCAGGAGATCCGTCACCGCCATCGACAGCAGGTAGACAGTGATACATCTGGAGAGACCGCATCGTCTGCGGAACATTACCGAAATCACAGCCAAATTAGCTGGAATAGAGGAAAACAGAGGGAGAGTGTGTGTGTTAGTGATTGGGAGTGTGTTTGAATCTGTGGTGTGAAAGTGCATGTGTGTGTGCTTCTGTGTGTGGTATGTGTATTAATGCTTGTTGTGAAAGTGAAGTTTGTATTTACGTTTTTTTAAGTGGTGTGTATTTAGTGTGTGCGTTACATATTTTTTGGAATATATGTAATGTGTGGTGCATATTTTGTTTTTCGAATGTGTGTGCGTGTGTGTGACAGAATGTAACTCAGGTAAAATTGTACTTGACAGTATTCAGTGCGACTTTTATTGCTTTGACATTTGGAACTGAGTTGACAGACAGTTTCCCCACTAAGAATTCTGTCATGTGATTAACTGCGCTGTGATGTTGCAACATACTTCGGTTTGGATCTTTCCACAGAGTCTGTCTCTATGGAAAACATCCAGAGCAAGAACGTTATCTTCCACTGAAAACTTCAACGCCATGAACTTGCATCTTGTTCGTGAGCTCTTCCATATGCCCTGGAAAAAGCTTCTTTTTCTACAAGTTTCACCCCATCCAATATTTCTCCCTCTGGTACAACAATGCCATCGACCCCTCCTCTTGTGAAGACACCCAGATAGATGTTTGGAACTCACTTCCCGAGAGTGATATATGCAAATGTAACCCACATTTGAATGTGTATTTGAAGAGCGCTATAGACATGGTGCTAAAAAGTGGGATGAAGTTTTTTCCAGTGGCACAGAGACAGTGCACCAACTGGCCCAACATTGTAAATCTTCATAACTCAGTTAAATCACAGATCACTGCTGCAAAGCTGCGCTCCCTCGGATGTCCCTTTCACATGCACGTTTTCATGCACCAAACCAATTCTGTATTTCACTCCGCAGCCCTCCCCACATGTACCACTAGTCATCCGGTTTGTCCATTCTACATGTAGTTTCAGATACCCCACGATTTTCCTCCTTCACCAAGAATACCAATATCAAGCCCTATTACACCATGAACTCCTCTTGCCTCCACTGATTTGAGCTAAATTCCCATCCATCACTATTCACCAATGACCAATCTTCCACATTGCACCATCCATAAAATTCATTTTCATCACCTTTCTGCAGCCAGCACATTGAATCACAAAATCTCAGGTTCAAATCCCTGTCCTGCACTTACTGACTTATTGGATCCCCATTTCCCTATTTCAATATTCTCATCATGTTTTCTAAACACTCCACATCCTGTTTTAAACTCCTTAAAGTAAATTTAGTGTCAAATTTTGTTTGAAACTGTTCATACAAGTGCCATAAGAAAAGAAGTTGCTTCCATTAGAGTTGGGTATTTATCATCAGAATGAGAAGAGATGATATAATAGGTGTGAAAACCAGATTAGTCAATCAAAAGCAGAGTAGAAGATTAGAAGTTGTAGATAAGAAACTCCTCCACAAATTGTCATAAAATGCACTATAAAGAACTAAAATTTAAAAGGAATAAAACATTCAATTAAACTGGTTCAACCAATGGTAGAAACAATTAAAGGGTATTAATGATGCTGAGAGAATAGCAGTGATGCAACATTCCACAACATTTTGCAGATTGATAATTAACACCAATACTTTACCAGGAATGCCGATGACTGCTATGATGGAATAGCAAATGGCCAACCCCAGGATTTGTGGAACTCCATGCATTGCTGTTGAAAGCTGCATTCACAGTCTGTTATATTTATACTCGTCATCAGTCAGCAGGGAGCAGATTAGGAAGGTGTCTTTGTTTTTTAAGCGAATTACATGAATTGAAACAAGCAACTTGAAGCAACTGATGCCAATAATCCATTCCTTCCAAGAAAAATATAGAAAATCTTAAAGTGTGGATGTAATTGGTGAAAGCTCTCTTAGGCCCATTGAACACAGCAACCTGGAATAAGATGTCTTTGGCAGTAATAAATGAACAGAAACATTGGATTTAGTTTATGGAATGATAGAAGTCAAAGTCAAGTTTATTGTCACATGCACATGTATTTGTGTGCACAGGTGCAATAAAAACCATCACAGGCACATAGCATCAAAGAAGCAGCATTCACAACAATAACATAAATTAAACACAATTTTTACAAGAAAGAACACAATTTGAACCAGAAAGTAAAATGTCCATTTCAGTGTAAAGACATTAACGTGGTCATAGTGTTGGTAAACTCCAGTGATGAGGGTTGTACTGGTTGGTTAAAGAACCGAATGGTTGTGGGAAATAGCTGTTCTTGTCCCTGGTGGTGTGGGACTTCTGGTTTCTGTACCTCCTGCCTGATGGTAGCTGCAGGAAGATGGCATGGCCCGAATGGTGACGTCTTTGTTGACGCATGTTGCTTTCTTGAGGAAGCGCCTCCTGTAGATACTACCGATGGTGGGGAGGGACGTACCCGTAATGTATTGGGTAGAGTCCACTACCCTTGCAGATCCTTACATTCCTGCCCACTCAAATTGCTGTTCATCCCATGATGCAACCAGTCAGGACACTTTCAACAGTCCATCTGTAGAAGGTTGTTGGAGTGTTTAGTGATAAGCCGAACCTCCTTAACCTTCTAAGAAAGTAAAGGTGTTGGTGCCCCTCTGTGCAGGGCCCAGGACTGGTCAGCCAATATGTTAACACCCAGGAATCTAAAGCTGCTGGCTCTCTCCACCACCAATCCCCCAGTGTAGACTGGTGCATGTTCGCCCTCCTTCCCCTTCCTGAAGTCAAGAATCAGCTCTTTAGTTTTACTAACATTGAGTGAGAGGTTGTTGTTGCGGCACTACTCAACCAGGTGTCCTATCTCGCTCCGGAAAGCTGACACATCACCATCTGTGATTCGTCCAAAAACAGAGGTGTCGAAAGTGACACAGGTCATGTGTGTATGGAGGGTAGAGCAGGGAGCTAAGCACGCAGCCTTGAGGTGCACCTGTGTTGATGGTCAGCGAGGAGGAGATGTTGTTACCAATCCTCTCTGATTGAGGTCTGTCGATGAGAAAGTCGAGTATCCAGTTGCAGAGCGAGGCACAGAGGCCCAGGGCTTAAAGCTTGATGATGATTTTCGATGGTTTCCGGTTTGGGAACTCCCGTGTTGTCCTCTTTGGTACAAAGTCCTCAACACACATGCTGATAAAGTCTGTGACGGTGGTGACGTACTCATCAAGGCTGGCAACTGAGTCTTTAAACATGGACCAGTCCACTGTCTCAAAGCAGTCGTGTGGAATCTCATCGGTTTCCTCAGACCAACACTGCACGACTCTCTGTACTGGATCCTCCCGTTTCAGTTTCTGTTTGTGTGCATGGAGAAGGAGCACAGCCTGGTGGTTCGATTTCCCAAAGTGAGGGTGAGGGGTGGCTCGGAAGGCACTTTTGATGGTTGTATAGCAGTGGTCAAGGGTGTTCGGGCCCCTGGTGGAGCAGGAGACGTGCTGTTAGAACTTTGGTAACACACTCTTGATGTTGGCCTGGTTGAAGTCCCCTGCAATAATGAAGAGGGCCTCAGGGTATCCTGTCTCAAGGTTGTTGACCACAGCCAGATGCAGGTTGGAGGAAGTACACCAAATATTACACCTTGGTAGTCTCTAACCTGAAGGCATCAGCATCAATTTCTCTAACATCCTGTAACCCCTCCCCTCTGTATTCCTTCCCCCCACCCCACCCCACCCTTTGTTTTCCCTTTTCCTGTGGCCCCGTCACCCCTTCTCTATCCCCTCCCCTGCCCTCACGACCTGCCCACCTCCTTTCCTTTTTCCCATGGTCTACTGCCCTCTCGTATCAGATTCCTCCTTCTTTAACCCTTTGCCTCTTCCACCGATCACATCCCAGCTTCTCACATCGTTCCCTTTCACCCCCTCACCCACCTACCTACCTTCCCTCTCTCACCTGGACTCACCTATTACCTGCCAGCTTGTGCTCCTCCCCCTCCCCCTCCCCTTTTATTCTGGCTTCTGCCCTCTTCTTTTCCAGTCCTGATAATGGGACTCGGCCCGAAACGTCAACTGTTCATTTCCCTCCACAGATGCTGCCTGAACTGCTGAATCCCTCCAACATATCATGTCTGTTGTTCCAGATCTCCAGCATCTGCAGTCTCTCTTGTGTCTCAAGAACAGCAACCTCCCTTCACCTATTTGGTTCTTGAATGTTTTTTTTGATTCTTGAATTCTTGAATGAAATCAATCAGCACAACCAGGATCACTGGAGTTTACCAGCACCATGACCACTTTCATCACTTTGCACTGAATGGACTTTATTGTTCTAGTTTTGTTCTTTCTGGTGAAAATTGTGTTTAATTGATGTTTCTCTTGTGAAAGCTTCTTTTCTGATGTGATGTGCCTGTGATGCTGCTGCAAGTAACTTTTTCATTGCACCTGTGCAGATGTATACTTGTGCACATGACAATAAAATTGAATTTGAATTTGATTTTGATCATTTCACAAACTAAATCCAAAGTATCTGTTCATTTTTCAATAGCAAAAACGTCTTTTTCCTGGTTGCTGTGTTCGGTGGGCTAAGGATAGCTTTTACCAATTACATGGAGCATTTGAGACTTTTATTTTACTTTTGTTGGAAGAAATGGGAGCAGGATTACACATCACACAATTATTCATCAAAACAGTTATTGACATCAGCTGCGTTAAGTTGCTTATTTCAATTAATGCAATTAGCAAAGTAAAGATGCCTACAAAATGTGCTCCTTGGTGACTGATGTTGGGTATAAATGTCACAGTCTGATAGTGCAGTGTATTGTGTGATTAAAGCTTTCAGTAACAATGCATGGAGTTCCACAAATCTTGGGGTTGGCCATTTGCTATTTCATCATTGCAGTCATCGGCATTCCTGGTAAAGTATTGGTGTTAATTATCAATCTGCAAAATGTTGTGAAATGTTGCATCACTGCTGCGTTTACTGTGATTGTTGCTTTCTGTCAATTGTGGGTTTTTACCCCTTTGCTATTCTCCCAGAATCATTAATATCCTTTCATTGTTTTCTCCCATTGGTTGTAGCAATTTAATTAAATATTTTATTCTTTTTAAATTTTATTTCTTGAGAGTACACTTTATCACAATTAGCGCTAGAGTTTCTCCTTTACACCTAATCTTCTACTCTGACTTTGAACTTATAGTCTGGTTTTGATGCCTCTTATATTGTATATTCTGATTCTGATGGTGAAGTCCCACTGTAAGGGAATAATTTTGTTTTCTTATGGCACTTGTGTGAACAGTTTCAAAAATGTTTTTCACCAAATTTACATTAAGGGCTTTACGAAAGGATGTGGAGTGTTTAGAAAACAGCTTGAGAATATTGAATTGATAGAAGTGAAGATCCAGTAGGCAGTAAGTTCAGGATGGGTATTTGAATTGGAGATTTTGTGACTCAATGTATTGGCTGCAGAGAGGTGATGAAAGTGAATTTATGGAGAGGGCAATGTGGAGATCGGTCATTGAACCCAGATGGATAGGATTTTAGCTCAAATAAGTGGAGGCAAGAGGAGGAGTGCATGGTGTAACAGGGCTTGATATTGGTATTCTTGGTGAAGGAGAAAAGTTGTGGGGTATCTGAAAACACTTGTTGATTGGACAAACCAGATCACTAGTGGCGCATGTGGGGAGGGAGTGGAGTGAAATACAGAATTGGTTTGGTGGATGAAGACGTGCATGTGAAAGGGACATCCGAGGGAGCGCAGCTTTGCAGCAGTGATCTGTGATTTAACTGAGTTATGAAGATTTACAATGTTGGGCCAGTTGGTGCACTGTTACTGTGCCGGTGGGAAAAGCATCATCCCACTTTTCAGCACCATGTCTCTAGCGCTTTTCAAATACACATCTAAATGTGTTTTAAATATGAATATATCGCTTTCGGGAAGTGAGTGCCAAACATCTATCTGGGTGTCTTCACAAGAAGAGGGGTCGATGGCATTGTGCTAGAGGGAGAAATATTGGATGGGGTGAAAATAGTAGAAAAAGAAGCTTTCATCAGGAATACCAGTCATATGGAAGAGATGATGAACAACACAAAATTCAGTGGTGTTTATAGTGTTGAAGTTTTCAGTGGAAGAGAACGTTCTTGCTCTGGATGTTTTCCATAGAGACAGACTCTCTGGTCAGATCCAAACTGAAGTATGTTGCAACATCACAGCGCAGTTAATCACAGATAGAATTCTGAGTGGGGTAACTGTCTGTCAACTCAGTTTCAAGTGTCAAAGCAATAAAAGTCGCACTGAATGCCGCAAAATACAATTGTATCTGAGTTTCACTTTTTAGTTCTTTGTCAAACACACACATTCAAACACCAAAATAGACACCACATACAACATATGTTGAAACAAAATATACACCACACAATCAAAATACGCCGCCCTGAAAAAAGAACACAGCACACACCGCACGTGAAAACACACACCACATATAAACACACACACGTAATCTCACACCACACACTCACATGCACTCTCACTCACAAAACACACAAACAATCACTAATACACAAGCACTCCATCTGTTTTCCTGTATTGCAGCTAACTTGGCCGTGATTGGGGTAATGTTCCGCAGACGATGTGGTCTCTCTAGGTGTATCACTGTCTACCTGCTGTTGATGGCAGTGACGGATCTCCTGGTCATTATCACGGGTGTGATATTAAACCGGATTGTTCCCATCATTTTCCCATCCAGTTTCTTGAACTTTACTCCAGCCTGCAGTTTGAATCTCTCTATAGCCTACGGCGTAAGAGACTGCTCCGTCTGGGTGACGGTGATGTTCACCTTTGATCGCTATGTGGCTATTTGCTGCCAAAAATTGAAAACGAAATATTGCACGGAGGGAACTGCGGCTGTTGTGATGGGAACGATTACTGCCCTGAGCGGTTTGAAAAATGGAATTCGTTATTTTGTGTACGAACCTTCACATAAAACCGAGCCCACACCGTGCAAAATTAAGCCAGAATTTTATACCTCATCTTCCTGGAAAGCACATGAATGGATCGACAGCATTTCAGTCCCTTGTCTGCCATTCGTTCTAATTTTGCTGTTCAATTTCCTAACTGTCAGGCACATTTTAAGGGCCATTAGAATCCGCAGGAGACTCCAGCGCAGCGGGAACAGTGAAAGACAGAGCGACTCGGAGACGGACAGCCGGAGGAAGTCTATCGTCCTGCTCCTGAGTATCTCGGGTATCTTCATCCTCTTGTGGCTGCTGGTACTGGCAAGTTTCCTCCACATTCACATTGCCAGCGTCGCTTACTTTTCAGGTTCCAATTTCAGGGAGTCACTTTTCCCTCTGGAAGAAAGCGGGTACGTGCTTCAGTACTTGTGTTCTTGTGTGAACCCATTTGTTTATGCAGGGACACAGAGTAAGATCAGAGACGAGATAAAGCTGGGGCTGAAATTTCCACAAACTCTCATTAATAAATTACTAAAATAAACAATTTTTATTCTTTGGGCACAGTTTCTGTTGCAAACTGCCCTCATCTTGTTCTATCTTCTGTTATGCTCACTCATACAGTCAAAATCGAAATCAAAATCAAGTTTATTGTCCTATGCCCACGTCTGCACAGGTGCAGTGAAAAACTGACGTGCATCAGTATCACAGGCACATCGCGTCAGATGCTCTGTTGGTTTATTATTGTCACATGTACTTTGTTTTTCATGCCGTCCATATAGATCGTTTCATTACAACATTGCATTGAGGTACTACAAGGGAACACAATAACAGAATGCAGATTTCGTGTTGTACAGCACGGAAACAGGCCCTTTGTCCCAACTCGTCCATGCAACCAAGTTGCCGAACTGAGCCAGTCCCATTTGCCTGTCTTTGGACCATCTCCCTCTCAACTTTTCCTTTCCACGTACCTGTCCAAATGTCTCTTAAATGTTGTAATGGTTCCCAGCTCGACCACTTGCTCTGGCAGCTCGTTCCACACACTCACCGCCCTCTGTCCTCACTCTTACATCCATGCTGCATTGTGATGGCACCTTGTTCCTTCCTTCTTCATGTTCATCTTGTTCTCTACCATCTCGCCTGCTCAGTCATATAGTCACAGAGTTACACAGCACGGAAACAAGCCCTTCGGCCCAACAACCCCATGCCGACCATCAAGCCCCGATTTACACTGATCCCTATTTTATTCTCCCCACATTCCCATCATCTCCCCCCACATTCTACCGCTCACCTACACACTGGGGGCAATTTGCAGCAACAAATAACCCCCCCATCCTGCACATGTGGGAGGAAACCCATGCGGTCACAGGGAGAATGTGCAAACTCCACACAGACAGCACCAGAGGTCAGGATTAAACCTGGGTCTTTGGAGCTGTGATGCAACAGCACTACCCGTTGTCCCACTGTGCCTCCTACTTGCAACGTGTTAGATGAATCAGCAGTACCAAGAAGGGCTGGACATTACAGAGTTCTGGTCACAAGGACAGAGCTGAATATGCCGGAGTACTTATTAGTGTCACAGAGCGGTTGGCAGATTCACCAACAGGAAGGAGCTGGGTCCGTCTGACAACACAATGGCACTGGGACACTGGTAAGAAAGGAACATAAAGTATTTGAAAGTGGAAACATTTCAGCGGGTAATTAGAAAGGACAGAAAAAAAACTGTCAGTCCCCCTGTTGTACCGATCAAGAAGAAAATAAGGGCTGAAAACTTGGGTAAAGAAACCATCATGGGGTCATCGCCGACTGTCCATTTCCCTCCACAGATGCTGCTTGACCCACAGAATTCCTCCAGCAGTTTGTGTGTTGCTCCACATTCCAGCATCTGCTGTCTCTTGTGTCTCCTGTGTTAACTCCTTGTTGGCTGGGAGATCAAATTGACAGATGTGGCCTTGAGGATGCAAGTTCATTGAATGCCGGAGAGACGGGTTCCTTGAACATTATGTTGGAGGTGCAATCGGAGGCAGGATGCTTAAAGATAAACAAAACTCAAAATAAAGAAACTTCAGATGCTGGAAATCTGAAATAAAAGCAGAACATGCTGTAAACACTCGGGTCAGACAACGTCTGTGGGAAGTGAAAGAGTTCACGTTTCACATCAAAAGTCTCTTTGCCAGAACTGTGGGAGGGTGGGGATGGGTGCTTGACTCCATCCCACTGCAGCCAGTTCAGGCCAGTCTTGTCCGCACTACTGGAGGAAATTTAAGGGTTAGTGTTATGGTTACAGAGGGAAATGGCCAAACATGGGCAAATGGGGCTTGCTTAGTTGAGCGTCTTGGTCAGCATGGAAAGGTTGGGCCAAAGGTTCTGTTTCCATGTCTGTGCTTCTCTGCCTCCTGATGGACAAGGAGTTGAAAAGGCGACACGATGACTCAGTAAATAACCAGACCTCAGGAGCAGACAGCATCCCCACAGAAACATGGCTAAGTGAAGGGCAGGACTGGCAGCTCAATATTCCAGGATACAGATGCTACCGGCAAAAAATTGTAACAGGACCTTAGGAGTAGACGGATGAGGGAGTGTGTGTGTGTGTGTGTGTGTGTGTGTGTGTGTGTGTGTGTGTGTGTGTGTGTGTGTGCGCGCGCTTGTGTGTTTCATTACCTCTCTCACACACATGTGCACAACCACACTGACTACAAACTGCTATACCGAAAATTATCCGTTTTATTTCCACACTCTGCTTTCCTGTTCCGAAAACTCACAAATCCCAGGAACCCAAATTTTGAATAAATAAACCCTCAAATAACAGTATTTTGTAAGCCCACTGTCTACGTTTATCTACCCAGCCAACTACAGTTTCAAAATCTTCCAATAGATCTGGCAAACACTATTTCCCTTATTTAAAATCTGTTTTTATTTTTTTCAATCATGTTTTTTTTTCCACATACCCTGCAGACACAATTTGTAGCAGCAGGTTCCAGCATTTTCCCCTCACACTGATGTCAGACTAACTGTGAACAACTTCCTTTTCCTTTCTCTATTTTCTTCAATAACGGAGATGCGTATGTCACCTTTCAGTATGAAGAGAAGGGTCTACAGTCGATGGAAGGTTGAATAATTGGAATCATGGTCTCTGTAGAGATCTCTTTGAATTCCCTGGATATCGGCCATGAAGCCGAGCAGATTCATTGAGTTTCATTCCAATTGTTCTTGTCTTAATATTTCAAAAGCCCAATTTATTAAAATCCCTCACTCTGAAATCAATAGACGATAGACAATAGACAATAGGAGCAGAAGTAGACCATTCGGCCCTTCGAGTCTGCACCGCCATTTTGAGATCATGGCTGGTCCTCAACAATCAATATCCTGTTCCTGCCTTGTCCCCATATCCCTTGATTCCCTTATCTATAAGAAACCTATCTAGCTCCTTCTTGAAAGTGCCCAGAGAATTGGCCTCCACTGCCCTCTGAGGCAGTGAATTCCACAAATTCACAACCCTCTGGGAGAAGAAGTTTTGCCTCACCTCTGTCCTAAATGGCCTAGCCCTTATTCTTAAATCATGCCCCTTGGTTCTGGACTTCCCCAACATCTGGAACATATTTCCTGTCTCTATCTTGTCAAATCCCATAATAATCCTGTATGTTTCAATCAGATCCCCTCTCAATCTTCTCAATTCCAGCTTGTACAATCCCAATCTCGCCAACCTCTCAGCATAAGACAGTCCCGCCATCCCCGGAATTAACCTCGTAAACCTAAACTGCATGCCCTCTATAGCCAGGATATCCTTTCCTAACCCTGGAGACCAAAACTGTACACAGTACTCCAGGAGTGCTCTCACCGGGGCCCTGTACAAATGCAAAAGAATCTCTTTGCTTTTGTACTCAATTCCCCTTGTAATACAGGCCGACATTCCATTAGCCTTCATCACTGCCTGCTGCACTTTCTCATTCACTTTCAGTGACTGATGAACAAGGACCCCTAGATCCCTTTGTATTTACACTTTAACTAACTCCACACCATTCAGATAATAATCCGCCTACATGTTCCTGCTCCCAAAGTGGATAAACTCACACTTATCCACATTAAACTTCATCTGCCAAGTATCTGCCCAGTTACCCAACCTATCCAAATCACCTTGAATTCTCCTAACTTCCTCTACGCATGTCGCACTGCCACCCAACTTTGTATCATCAGCAAACTTGCTAATGTTATTCACAATGCCTTCATCTAAATCATCAACATAGATTGTAAACAGCTGCGGTCCCAGCACCCAGCCCTGTGGCACCCCACTAGTCACGGCCTGCCATTCTGAGAACATCCATTCACCCCTACCCTTTGTTTCCTATCCGCCAACCAGTTTTCTATCCATGTTAATACCCGCCCCCCAATTCAATGAGACCTTATTTTACCGACCAATCTCCTGTGTGGCACTATATCAAATGCCTTCTGAAAGTCGAGGTATACAACATCCACCGAATCTCCCTCGTCTATTTTACTGGTTACATCCTCAAAGAATTCCAGTAGATTAGTCAAGCATGATTTGCCCTTGGTAAATCCATGTTGACTCGATCCAATCCTATCATTGCTATCCAAATATGCTGCTATTTCATCCTTAATAATGGTCTCTAGCATCTTTCCCACCACAGATGTTAGGCTAACTGGACAGATAATGGATCTGTCGTTCCCTACACTTTCCAAAATGTTTTTGTGTCTTCTCTTATTATGATACTGACAAAACATATTCTTAACTTCTTGACCATTTGCATCTTCCATTTATAATTCTCTTGTCTGCCTGTACGGGACCCACATTTACTGTTGCTGATCTCTACATTTTATACACCTGTTGGACAATTTGTTTTCCTCACTCTGTGGTTTACTCTCATATTTTACTTTCTCTCTCCATCAATTCCCTCACACGTTTCCAGAATCCTCCCAATTCTCAAGGTCACTGCTATTTTTAATCAATAATCAATGTCCCCTTTCAGTCTTCCTTTCACTTTTGTTATCTGCGGTCACACTGTGTGTCCCGTCCCAATTCATTCCAAAGTGATATTTATTACATTATGAATCGTGTGGCCGAACGTCTGCCTTTGCTGATACAGGGAGTCAGAGTAGGAAATACAGAAAGGAAGTCAGTGAGGGGAAAAGAACACGAGAGAGAGAGAGAGAGATGAAACAAGAGAAGGAAAATCAAAGAATGGGATAAAGAAGGAGAAAGAGCAGGTGGAGAGGTATGATAAAGCTGAAAGGAAGCAAACGTGAAGGAGACCAGCAGTCACAGATTAAGAGAAAGGCACCGAGAGAGAAAGTGGAAGCAGAGAGAATATGACGGAGGGCAGGCACCAAATACAAAGATTTCAAATACAAAGATCAAGAGAGAGAGCATGTGCACAAACTTATCCAATGCCCACCACCCCAACACATTCAATGCAGGAACCGATCAGGGAAAACACACTGAGCGAGAAAGTGTTGGAGAGTGAGGGAGAAATACACACAGCAACAGAGAAATAGGAAATCAGACAAAAGGAAACGCAGACACACACACACACACACACACACACACACACACACACACACACACACACACACACACACACACACACACACACACACACTGAATGGACAGAAAATAGACACATGAAAATAAAGTGTGTGTGTTTGAGAGGGGGAGAAAAAGCTCTTACCAATGCAGTGTTGTTTCGTAGTTGAAAGGAAACAACAGACATCTTCCAATGTCACTGATTCACCTGCATGAAGTTTTAACTCAGACTGAAATTAAACTGGTCAGAAGTAGTCTTTTCGTCCCCAAAGAAATCAGTGAGTTTCAAGTGAACAATTTAACCAAAGCAACATCTTTCATGATGATGACTCCTTTCAATGGTGCCATCACTCATTGTTTTAAGTGGAGCAGTTGATAAACCTTTTGACTAGAAAATCATTCACCGGAAGGAGATTACTACCCCCGTGGACGATACGTTTTGCTGGTGGTGTGTTAATCCCCAACACAGAAGTTTGTATTCCAAACTAAATTTCCACTGACCTGATCAAAGCAATATCTTACTGTGAGATTGTGTTTTTATGAATGTGTATATTCCATTTGCATGAATCTAGAACAAGTTTAAGGTAGCATGTCACTAAGTGATTTCATGGAAATGAGTACAGACATTGGAAAAAGTATTTTTCAAAGCAAGTTGTGTTTTTTTTTCATGTCTTGGTATCTCAGTGCAATTCATGACAACCTTTGTAGAAGAGTTTGATTCACTTCAGGATAAACACGTACTGCATTGAAAGGAATCCCTCCTGTTCATGCTTAGAAAAAGGTAAATAAATCCGTCTCTTCCACACCTGACTTGGCATGGTGATCAACGTGAAACTGTGAGAATGACTTTAATTGAAACTGTATTGCTGCTTGCTTGAATACCATAAAGGGAAGCCAGTTTAGACATTCAGAACAAGCTTTGTTAGTGATGGGGTGGTACACTCTGATAGACCCCACCAAAGGATTTAGAGTGCTTCATTATGAATTTCCAGTTACCATTTTGAAGCTCTGTGATCTTTTTACCCTCACCTCAGAATTACAATGTGATTCACTATAAACTTTGGTGTCAGAGTTTGATCCATTTCAGCACAGTTATGTTTCCTGGATTAAGAGGATGCTTAATCAGATTAATAAAGTTAATTCAGGTAAATGCGAGCTATTGCTTGTGGTCAGACAACTCAGGGCAGGATTTGCACATTAAATGGTCGGGTCATGGAGACTGTTGTAGAACAAAGAGACACAGGGGTCAGGGGCATAGTTCCTTGTGAAGTGTCGGCACAGGTGCACAGGACAGTGAAGAAAGCATTTGGCACACTTGGATTCATCGGTCAGGATACTGAGTACAGAAGTTGGGACATCATGTAACAGCTGTGTGACACATTGGTAAGGCCTGGAGTACTGCGGCCAGTTCTGGTTGTCCTTCTACAGGAAGGATATCATGAAACTAAAAAGGGAGTAAAAAAAAAGCTTTGAGGATGTTGCCGGGACTGGAAGGGTTGAGTTATAAGGAGAGGCTGGACAGGCGAGGTTTTTTTCCTGCAGCACAGGTAAATGAGGGGTGACCTTACAGAGGTTTGTAAAATCATGAGGGATCTAAATGATGTGAAGAGCAACAGTGTGCTCCCCAGGGCAGGGGAGTCCAAAACTAGAGGTCACAGGTTTAAAGTGAGAGGGGAAAGGTTTAAAAGGGACTTGAGGTGGAGCTTTTTCACGCAGAGAGTGGTCCGTATATGGAACGAGCTGTCGGACGAAGTGGTGGACATGGGTACATTTACAATATTTAAGAGACATTTGGACAGGTAAATGAACAGGAAAGATTTAGAGGGATATGGGCCAAATGTAGACAAATGGTATTAGCTCAAGTAGAAAACTCAGTCAGCATGGACGAGTTCGGCCAAAGGGCCTGTTTTCCATGCTGTAGAGCTCTATAACAGCTCTGCTCATGGTGGACAAGGCACATCAGCTGGACTCACATTGAGATCCCAGGAAAGAGTTTATATGTATTGTTCTTCTTTTTCCAAAATCCACTGAAAAAAACATTAGAATGAAATATGATACATAAATGAAAGAGCCACCAATAGTTTGCTGAACATTAATAGGACTTACTGTCCTGCCCGACCTCATGCAACAAAGTGAACGTTTTGCAGGGTAATTTACAATGAAGGAGGCTCAACTACTCAACGTTCAAGTGGTTTCCTTTGACCACAGTGGAGAAGGCTGCAGACAGCACAATGTATGGAGGTGCACTGGTTGTTCCACGTTTCACTACACACAGAATTAACTCCTGAAGTTGCCGTCAGTTTCATGGTGATTGAAAGTCAACACCAACAGTTCTTCCATCTTATAATCAGAAAACCTGCAACACTCACTATCTGCTGAGTCTCTGCAGTCCCTGACAGTCAATCAATCCTTCTTCAGTTTTACTCCAGCTCCAATTTGTCTTGATGATCATTGCTCTTTATTACACAAACCGAGTTTCCTTCATTTGTCGGCTATTCAAGTTGTCTCTGATTCTGTGTAATGATAGTTTAACCCGTTAATGTCCAGTCTTCAAAAATTTACATCTTCAATGGTGATTCACCTTTTACCTTCTTTCTTCTAATATTGAATCATTATCATGGCTAGCACCTTTCTCTGAAGAATTTAATAAATTCAATTCTGAAGCACAGGGTCCAAAGACAGTCGTCTCCCTGGCATCCTCCAAGCTAATATGCAGTCATTAGAAAACAAGATTGAGGAGCTCAGAGCAATATTGCTTTATCAGAGGAACATGAGGGACTGCTGTGTACTTTGTTTTACAGAGACATGGCTCACTCCCAATTCTCCTGGCACAGCGCTCCAGCCCGAGGGTTTCTCGATCCACCACATGGTCCAGACGGCAGCGTCGGGTAAGGGAAAAGGCGGCAGTGTCTGCTTTATGATAAACTCGTCGTGGTGCACGGATGTGGCGGTCTTGTCCCATTCCTGCTCCCCCGACCTGGAACATCTGGCAGTGAAGTGCCGACCGACCTACCTTCCGCGGGAATTCTCCGCCATAGTCCTGACTGTAGTCTACATCTCACCTCAGGTAGACATCAAGATGGCACTTGAGGGACTGAGTGTTGTCATCAACATGAACGAAGGGGCGTACCCCGACGCCTGTCACATCGTGGCGGGAGACTAATCAGGGGAGCTTGAAGAAGTCTCTGCCGAACTACTATCAACACATCCCCTGCAACACTAGAGGACTCAACACACTCGACCACTGCTGTACCACCATCAAGAACGCCGACCGCTCCATCCCTCGCCCGCACTTTGGTAAATCCGACCACCTGGCTGTGCTTCTTCTGCCTGCGTACAGACAGAGACTGAAGAGCGCGGCACCGGTGAAGAGGACGATGAAGAGCTGGACGGCAGAGGTGGAGGAGCGCATTCGGTATTGCTTCGAGTTGGTGGACTGGACCATGTTCAAGGATTCGTCAGCGGACCTAAATGAATCTGCTACGGTCGTCACCAACTTCATAAGGACATGGGGGGATGAGTGTGTACCCACAAAAACAGTCCGTGTCTTCCCCAACCAGAAGCACTGCATGAACCAGGAGATTCATAATCTGCTGAGGGTTAGATCTGTGCTGTTGCAGAGTCATATAAGAAGTCCAGGTATGACCTCTAGTAGGCCATTGCAAATGCAAAGTGCCAATTTCGGATTAAACCGGAATCAGAGATGGATGCTGGACAGCTGTGGCAGGGCTTGCACAATATAACCCTACAAGGTGAGATCGGGCAGCATAAGTGGCAACGACCCATCACTCCCTGATGAGCTCAATGTCTTTCATGCACGCTTTGAGAGGGAGAACTATGAAACACCCACAGGAGCCCCCACATTCCCGGATAAATCCTGTAATCTCAGTCTCTGAGGTTACAGAGGCCGACATCAAGGGATCCTTCAAGAGAATGAATCCACGAAAGACGCCTGGTCCAGATGGCGTACCTGGCCGAGTACCAGAGATCTGTGCGGACCAAGTGGCTGGAGTGTTTATGGACATATTCAACCTCTGTCTTCTGCGGTCTGAGGTTCCCCTCTGCTTCAGAAAGGCATCTATTGTACCAGTGCCCAAGAAGAGCATGGTTACCTGTCTCAATGACTGCAGTCTGATGCGCTTACATCAACCGTAATGAAGTGCTTTGAGAGGTTGGTCATGGCGCGACTCAAATCCTGCCTCGGAGATGACTTGGATCTGCTTCAATTTGCCGACCGCCGGAACAGATCTGCATCTGATGTGATTCCTCTGGCTCTTCAATCTGGTCTGGACCATCTGGGCAACAGGAACACATATGTCAGGCTGCTGTTCATCGAATACAGCTTGGAGCTCAACACAATCAACCCATCCAAACTCATCATCAAACTTTAAGACCTGGGCCTCTGTGCCTCCCTCTGCAACTGGATACTCGACTTTCTCATCAGCGAGGATTAGTAACAACATCTCCTCCTCGCTGACCATCAACACAGGTGCACCTCTAGGCTGCGTGCTTAGCCCCCTGCTCTACTCTCTGTGCACACAGGACTGTGTGGCTAAGCACAGCTCCATAAAATAATTCACCAATGACACCACTGTTGTTGGATGAATCACAGGTGGTGATGAGTCAGCTTCCCGGATTGAGATAGGACACCTGGTTGAGTGGTGCCGCAGCAACAACCTCTCACTCAGTGTCAGCAGAACTCAAAGGATTGTTGATGTCAGGAAGGGGAAGGAGGGTGAACATGTGCCAATCAAACAATCTTCTTCAGACGTAGTGTTGAAAGTATCCTGACTGGTTGCATCGTGGTCTGAACGGCAATTCCTATGCGCAGCAGCGTAAGAATCTGCAGAGTGTAGTGGACTCTGCCCAATACATGACAGGTACATTCCGCCCCACCATCGGTGGTATCAACATGAGGCGCTACTTCAAGAAGGCATCATCCATCACCAAAGATCCCTACCATCCGGGCCGTGCCATCTTCTCGCAGCTTTCATAGGGCAGGAGGTGCAGAAGCCTGAAGTCCCACAGCACAAGGTCATCAACCATTTGATTCTTGAACCAACCGACACAACCCTCATCACGAGAGTTTACCAACACCATGACACTTTCATCAATATGCACTAAAATGGACATTTTTTCCCAATTATGCTGTTCCTTGTAAAAATTGTGTTTAATTCATGTATCTCTTGTGAACGCTGCTTATCTGATGCGATGTGCCTGTGATGCTGCTGCAAGTAAGTTTTTCATTGCACCCGTGCACACATGGACTTGTGCAGATGACAATAAACTCACCTTCGACTTTGATTATTCCCCCAGCTAAATGCAATGTGTCTGTTTATTTTTTTAATGTCAAGAACATCTTAATCCAGGTTGCTGTGCTCAATGGCTTCGGTTCGGAGGACTTCGGAGCAGCTAAGTGTTTTCTCTGTTTATCACTTTTATTAGGGTTTTTGGGTGTAAGGGTTAGTTTTTGTTAGGGTTTTTAGTGTAAGGTTTAGATTTTTTAATAAGTTTTTTAAGTAGTCGAGTGGGGGCTGGACTGCGCAGGCGCGGCGCGGGCAGCTTAAAAAGGAGAGAAAAAAACTTCGGAGGACTCGGGCTTCGGTTCGGAGGACTTCGGAGCAGCTAAGTGTTTTCTCTGTTTATCACTTTTATTAGGGTTTTTGGGTGTAAAGGTTAGTTTTTGTTAGGGTTTTTAGTGTAAGGTTTAGATTTTTTAATAAGTTTTTTAAGTAGTCGAGTGGGGGCTGGACTGCGCAGGCGCGGCGCGGGCAGCTTAAAAAGCAAACAGTCCAGAGAGCGGGCAGCGTCGGAGCGGGCAGCAGAGTGAGTGGCAGCAGAGTGTTCTGGGCTTTGGCTCAATGGGCTTCGGCGTGAAGGGGCAAGGAGGGTAAGTAGCTGGTAAGTAGGTAAAGGCAAGGTTTAGCGTTTGGTCATTATAGATTTGTAGGTGGGACTAACTAGGGAAAAAAGAAAGGTAGTCAGATGGAGGACATGGTGGTGTGCTGCAGCTGTTTGATGTGGGAACTCGTGGACCTTGCTGCGGTCCAAGATGACCACATCTGCTGTAAGTGCTTGAGGCTGGACGAACTTCGGCTCAGAGTTGATGAGCTGGAGTCGCAGCTACAAACACTGCGCAGCATAAGGGAGGGAGAGAGTTATGTAGACACGGTGCATCAGGTGACAATCACCCCCCTTAGGGTAGGTACATCTGAGGTTCAGGAGGAAGATAGAATGGTGACGGTCAGGGGAGGGAAGATGAAGAAGAAGTCAGGCAGGCAGACAGGACAGAGAGCCCCGGAGGCTGTTCCCCTCAGTAACAAGTTTTCTACCTTGGAAGCTGTTGAGGGGGATGACCTGCAGGGGCCTAGCTGCAGTTACCAGGTCTCTAGCACTGGGGCTGGTACTACTGCTCAGAAGGGAACGGTGGGAAAGAGACATGCGGTAGTGATAGGGGACTCGATAGTCAGGGAAACAGACAGGAGGTTCTGTGGCAGTGAGCATGAATCCCGGATGGTATGTTGCCTCCCAGGTGCCAGGGTCCGGGATGTCACTGATCGGGTCCACAGAATTCTTGAGTGGGAGGGAGAGCAGCCAGAAGATGTGGTCCATATTGGCACCAATGACATAGGTAGGAAGGGGGATGAGGTCCTGAAGAGTGAGTTCAGGGAGCTTGGAAGAAAATTGAGGAACAGGACCTCAAGGGTAGCAATCTCGGGATTGCTGCCAGTGCCACGTGATAGTGAAGGTAGGAATAGAAGGAGGTGGCAGATAAATGTGTGGCTGAGAAGTTGGTGCAGGAGGGAGGGTTTTAGATTTCTGGATCATTGGTATCTCTTCTCGGGAAGGTGGGACCTGTACAGAGAGGACGGTTTACACCCGAACCAGAAGGGGGCCAATATCCTTGCGGCGAGATTTGCTAAGGTGGTACAGGAGGGTTTAAACTAGTTTGTGAGGGGGAAGGGAACCGGAGGAGTAGGTCAGAGGCATAAGGGAATGGGGAGAAGTTAGATCAAACAGGCAGAGAGGCTTTGGGGAAGGAGAAGCAGAATACAGGCTGTAAAAGTAGTAGGGTAGATGGACTGAAGTGTGTTTACTTAAATGCAAGAAGTGTCAGGAATAAGGGGGATGAACTGAGGGCTTGGATAAGTATGTAGGACTCTGATATCGTGGCTATTACTGAGACGTGGCTGACGTCAGGAGAGGAGTGGATATTGAATATTCCTGGTTTTCGGTGTTTTAAGAGGGATAGGGAAGGGGGGAGAAGAGGTGGAGGGGTGGCGATACTGGTCAGGGACACTGTTACGGCTGTGGAAAAGATGGATGTTGTAGAAGGATCATCTCTAGAGTCCGTATGGGTGGAGTTAAGGAACAAGAAAGGAGCAGTTACTCTACTAGGAGTATTCTATAGGCCCCCCGGTAGCAGTAGAGATATAGAGGAGCAGATTGGCAGGCAGTGTTTGGAGAGAAGCAGAAATAACAGGGTTGTTATAATGGGAGACTTCAACTTCCCAAATATAGACTGGAACCTGCTTAGTGCCAAAGGTTTAGATGGGACAGAATTTGTTAAATGTGTCCAGGAGGGATTCCTGACGCAGTATGTTGACGGGCCGACGAGAGGGAATGCCATGTTAGATCTAGTTTTAGGAAATGAATCGGGACAGGTGAAGGATCTATTGGTGGGTGTGCATTTGGGGGACAGTGACCATTGCTCCATAACCTTTAAAATTGTCATGGACAGGGACAGGTGCAGAGAGGACAAGAGGTTTTTCAATTGGGGAAGGGCTAACTACGAGCCAATAAGGAGAGAACTTGGGATTGTAAATTGGGATGTCCTTTTTGAAGGAAAATGTACCATGGGGATGTGGTCGATATTCAGGGATCTTATGCAGGATGTTAGAGATAAATATGCCCCTGTGAGGCAGAGAAGGAATGGCAGGGTGAAGGAACAGTGGGTGACGCGAGAGGTGGCACGACGTGTTAGGGAGAACAAGGTAACATACGTGAGGTATAAGCAGCAAGGTTCAGACAGGGCCCAAAAGGAATATAAGGTAGCTAGGAAGGAACTTAAGAAAGGGCTGAGGAGAGCTAGAAGGGGACATGAAAAGGCTTTGGCTAGTAAGGTTAAGGAAAATCCCAAGGCCTTTTTCAAGTACGTGAAGGGTAGGAGGATGGTTAGGATGAAGGTAGGTCAGATTAAGGACAAAGGTGGGAGAATTTACCTGGAGGCGGCGGAAGTGGGAGAAGTTCTGAATGAGTACTTCTCTTCGGTATTCATCAGGGAGAGGGGTCTTGATGATGCGGAAGGGAGTGCTGGTAGGGGTAATGTTCTCGAGGTTGTTGATATCAAGAGAGAGGAAGTTGTTAAATAATATTAAGACAGATAAATCTCCGGGGCCTGACGGGATTTTCCCCAGGCTGCTTCGAGAGGCTAGGGAGGAGATTGCTGAACCGCTGGTAAGGATCTTTGAGTCCTCGTTGTCTACGGGGGTGGTGCCGGAGGATTGGAGGATTGCGAACGTGGTCCCCTTGTTCAAAAAAGGTAATAGGGATAGGCCAGGAGATTATAGACCGGTGAGTCTCACGTCTGTGGTGGGTAAGCTGTTAGAAAGGATTCTAAGGGATAGGATTTATGAACACCAAGAGAATCATGGACTGATTAGGGACAGCCAGCATGGCTTTGTGAAGGGAAGATCTTGCCTCACAAGCCTGATAGCGTTCTTTGAGGAGGTGACCAGGAAGATTGATGAGGGCAGTGCGGTGGATGTGGTTTACATGGATTTTAGTAAGGCATTTGATAAGGTTCCTCATGGTAGGCTTCTTCAGAAGGTCAGAGGCCGAGGGATCCAAGGAAGCTTGGCTGTGTGGATTAGGAATTGGCTTGCATGTAGAAAGCAGAGGGTTGTGGTGGAAGGAGTGCCCTCGGATTGGAAGGCAGTGACTAGTGGTGTCCCGCAGGGATCGGCTCTGGGAACTCTACTTTTTGTGATATTTATAGATGACTTAGATGAGGGGGTGGAGGGCTGGGTTAGTAAGTTTGCGGACGACACTAAGATAGGCGGTGTTGTGGATAGTGTGGAGGGCTGTCGGAGCTTACAGAGGGATATTGATAGGATGCAGAGCTGGGCTGACAAGTGGCAGATGGAGTTCAATCCAGAGAAGTGTGAGGTGGTACACTTTGGAAGGACAATCTCCAGGGCAGAGTACAGGGTAAACGGCAAGGTACTTGGCAGTGTGGAGGAGCAGAGAGATCTGGGGGTTCATATTCACAGTTCGTTGAAAGTTGCCTCACAGCTGGAAAGAGCAGTTAAGAAGGCCAATGGGATGTTGGCTTTCATAAGTCGCGTGATTGCGTTTAAGAGCCGCGAGGTTATGATGCAACTTTATAAAACTCTAGTTAGGCCACATTTAGAGTACTGTGTTCAGTTCTGGTCGCCTCATTATAGGAAGGATGTGGAGGCATTGGAGAGGGTGCAGAGGAGATTTACCAGGATGCTGCCTGGATTGGAGGGTATTGAATATGAGGAGAGGCTTAAGGTGCTAGGGCTTTATTCACTGGAAAGGAGGAGGATGAGAGGAGTCATGATAGAGGTATATAAAATATTGAAAGGAATAGATAGAGTAGACAGTCAGCGCCTCCTTCCCAGGGCACAAATGCTCAAGACGAGAGGTCATGGCTTTAAGGTTATGGGTGGGAGGTTCAGGGTAGATGTCAGAGGGAGGGTTTTCACCCAGAGAGTGGTTGGTGCATGGAATGCACTGCCTGGGGTGGTGGTGGAGGTAGATACATTGAACAGGTTCAAGAGCTTGTTGGATAGGCATATGGAGGAACGTGAGATAGAGGGATATGCGGGAGGAAGGAGTTAGGTGGTGTGAGGGTGGTCTGATGGACGGCACGACACGGTGGGCCGAAGGGCCTGTTTTGTGTTGTATGGTTCTATGGTTCTATGGTTTTAGGATTGATAATTTGCTATTCCATCATTGCAGTCATCTGCATTCCTGGTAAAGTATTGGTGTCAATTATCATTCTGCAAAATGTTGTGAAATGTTGCATCACTGCTGTGCTTACTGGGATTGTCGCTTTCTGTCAATTGTAGATTTTTAGCCCTTTGCTATTCTCCCAGTGTCATTAATACCTTTTAATGGTTTTCTCCCATTGGTTATACCAGTTTAATTGAATATTTTATTCCGTTAAACATTTTACGTCTTTGGAGTGCATTTCATCACAATTAGCATTACAGTTTCTACTTTGCAACTTCTAATCTTCAATGGTTTTCATACTTATTATATCATCCCCTCGTTCTCTCGGTAAACACCGAACTATAATGGAAGCAATTTCTTTTCTTATGGCACTTGGATGAACAGTTTCAAGAAAAATTTGACAACAAATTTACATTAAGAATTTTAAAACAGGACACGGAGTATTTGTAAAACAGCATGAGAATTTTGAAACAGTGGAACTGAGGATCCAGTCAGTCAGTAAGTGCAGGATGGGTATTTGAACTGGAGATTTTGTGATTCAATGTACTGGCCGCAGAGAGGTGATGAAAGTGAACTTATGGAGAGTGCAATGTGGAAGATCGGTCATCGATGAATACAGATATACAGAATTTATATCAAATTAGTGGAGGCAAGAGAAGCAATGCATGATGTAATAGGGATTGATGTTGAAGGAGAAAATTGTGGGGTATCTTAAACTACATGTAGATTGGAGAATACCAGATCACTAGTGGTGTATGTGGGGAGGGAGCGGAATGAAATACAGAATTGGTTTGGTGGATGAAGACGTGCATCTGAAAGGGACATCCGACGGAGCGCAGCCTTGCAGCAGTGATCTGTGATTTAACTGAGTTATGTAGATTTACAATGTTGGGCCAGTTGGTGCACTGTCTCTGTGCCAGTGGGAAAAGCCTCATCCCACTTTTTAGCCCATGTCTGTAGCGCTCTTCAAATACACATCCAAATGTGGTTTAAATATGCATATATCGCTTTCGGGAAGTGAGTTCCAAACATCCATCTGGGTGTCCTCACAAGAGGACAGGTCACAGAAGAATACTGGATGGGGAAAAATTAATAGAAAAAGAAGCTTTTTTCAGTATTTTCAGTGATCTGGAAGAGATGACGAACAACACGAAAATCAATGGTGTTGATAGTGTTGAAGTTTTCAGTGGAAGAGAACGTTCTTGCTCTGGATTTTTTCAACAGAGACAGACTCTCTGGGAGTGTTCCAAACTGAAGTGTGTTGCAACATCACAGCGCAGTTACACACATGATAGAATTCTCAGTGGGGTCAGTGTTAGTCAACTCAGTTTCAAGTGTCAAAGCAATAAACGTCATACTGAATACCGTCAAGTACAATTTTATCTGAGTTCCAATGCTGCTTCGTTGTCACACATTCAAATTCAAAAAACAAAACATAAACCGCACACCTCATGCATTCAAACAAATTATACACCCTCACACACACACACAAAATACACACCACTTACACACCACACACACATCTATTCTCACAGCCACACAATCACGAACACACACTCACTCAATCTGTATTCCTCTATTGCAGCTAACTTGGCCGTGATTGGGGTAATGTTGCGCAGACGATGTGGTCTCTCCAGATGTCTCACTGTATACCTGCTGTCAATGGCGGGGACGGATCTCTTGGTGATTATCATAGGCGTGATATTAATCCGGATTGTTCCCATCACTTCCCCATCCAGTTTCTTGAACATCGCTCTGGCCTGCAGTGTGAAACTTGCATTAGGTTACGCAGTAAGAGACTGCTCCGTATGGGTGACGGTGATGTTCACCTTTGATCGCTTTGTGGCTATTTGCTGCCAAAAATTGAAAACAAAATATTTCACGGAGCGAATGGCGGCTGTGGTGATTTTAACGGTTACTGTCCTGAGCTGTTTCAAAAATGTATTTCTCTATTTTGTATATGAACCTCCTCATAAAATAGAGCCCACACTGTGCAGAGTTAAGTCAGCATATTCTCCCTTGCCTGGCTGGATAGCATTCGACTGGATTGATAACATTTTAACCCCTTGTCTGCCATTCGTTATAATTTTGTTGCTCAATTTCTTCACCGTCAGGCACATTTTAAGGTCCATTAGAATCCGCAGGAGACTCCAGGGTGTTGGGAACAGTGAGAGACAGAGCGATCCAGAGACGGACAGCCGCAAGAAGGCTATTGACCTGCTCCTCAGTATCTCGGGTATCTTCATCCTCTTGTGGCTACTGATGCTGATAACTTTCCTCTACATTTGCATTACCGGCATCACTTTCTTTAGAGGTTCCAATTTCAGTGACTCAATTTTCCCTCCGGAAGAAACAGGTACGCGCTTCAGTTCTTGTGTTCTTGAGTGAATTCATTCATTTATGCAGGGGCACAGAGTAAGATCAGAGACAAGATAAAGCTGGGGCTGAAATATCCAGTGACTCTTATTAATAAACTACTGAAATGAACAATTTTTATTCTTTGGGAACAGTTTATGATGCAAACCGCCCTCATCTTGTTCTCTGTCATCTCGCCTGCTTAGTCCCAGATTCATAGAGTTATACAGCACGGATACAGCCCCTTCGGTCCTACTTGTCCATGCCGACCCAATTGCCGAACTGAGCCAGGCCCATTTGCCTACATTTGGTCCGTCTCCCTCTCAACCTTTCCTATCGATGGACCTGTCCAAATATCTCTTAAACGTTGTAATTGTTCCCACTTCTGCCACTTCCTCTGGCAGCTCGTTCCACACACTCACGACACTCAGTCCTCATTCTTGGGACAAGCTGCATTGTGATGGTGCCTTGCTCCTTCCTGCTTTAGTTAGGACAATTGTGTCATAGATTTACACAGCACAGAAACAGGCCCTTCGGCCCACCAACTCCATGCCGACCATTAAGTACCCATCTACACTAATCCCTATTTTATTCTCCCCACATTCCCATCATCTCTCCCCAGTTCTACTACTCACCTATAGACTAGGGGAAATGTACATTGCCAAATTAACCTACCAACCTACACGTCTTTGGGATGTGAGAGAAAACCTATGCAGTCACAGACAGAATGTGCAAACTCCACACAGACAGCATCGGAAGACAGGATCGAACCTGGGACTTTGGAGCTGTGAGGCAGAAGCACTACCTTCTGTCCCACTGTGCCAAACACTTGGAACAAGTTGGATCAATTAGCAGTATGAAGAGGGGCTGGTCTACTGGACATTACAGAGATCTGGTCACAAGGAAGAGAGCTGAATATCCCGGAGTATTTATTAGTGTTACAGAGCTGTTGGCTGATTCACCAGTAGGAAGGAGCAGTGTCGGTCTGATAACACAACGACATTAGTTCACTGGGAAGAAAGGAACATGACGTATTAGTAAGAAGAATTGTTTCAGCGGGTAACTGGAAAGGACAGAAGAAAACCTGTCAGTCCCCCTGTTGGACAGAGCAAGAAGAAAATAGGGGCTCATCGTCAACTGTCCATTTCCCTCCACAGATGCTGCTCGACCCACAGAATTCCTCCAGCAGTTTGTGTGTTGCTCCACATTCCAGCATCTGCAGTCTCTTGTGTCTCCTGTGTTAACTCCTTGTTGGCTGGGAAATCAGATTGGCAGATATGGCCTTGAGGATGTAAGTTCATTGAGATGGGCTCCTTGAACATTATGTTGGAGGTGCAATCGGAGGCACGATACTTGAGGATAAACAAACATCAAAAATATAAAAACTTCAGATGCTGGAAATCTGAAATAAAGGCAGAAAATGCTGGAAACTCCCAGGTCAGACAGTCTCTTTCTTTTTCAATCTTATTAGTTTTCAAATTAGTACAGAGTAATATATCAATATTTATACATCTAATACAAAGAGATCAGGAGAACAATCATGACATGGATAATCATAAAGAACAATAAAGTATAAAAAATGATATGTTGGTGAATGAATATAATGTAAAAGAAAAAGATCTATTATAAAATATAAAAAAGAAAAAAAAACAAAACAATAAAAATTATAAACAATATATCAAACCAAACTAAGCTAAAGACAAAAAAAAACAAAAAAAAAAACTGGACTAAAATTTCTCAGTAGAAACAGAGCAATATTATGTCATCAACTGCGTTCCTCTGAGTTGAAAGGTTATTATAAGGGGATCAATATCATGTAAAAATATTGAATAAATGGACTCCAAACTTCCTCAAATTTAAGCGAAGGATCGACAGTATCACTCCTAATTTTTTTCCAAGTTTAAACATGATATAGTTTGAGAGAACCATTGAAAAGTAGTAGGGGGTATTGGATCCTTCCATTTAAGCAAAATGTATCGTTTGGCCATTAATGTAACAAAGGCACTCATACGGTTAGCAGAGGCAGATAAATGGCCAGACTCTATCCTTGGTAATCCAAAAATTGCAGTGATAGGATGAGGTTCAGACAGTCTCAATGGGACGAAAATGAGTTAACATTTTACAACAGGTTTTGATACACAAATCCCAGAAACCCAAATTTTGAATTAAAACTCCCCTCAAATAACATTGTTTTGTAAACCTACTGCCTACGTTTATCTACCCAGCCAATTGCAGCTTCAAAATACTCCAATAGATTTGGCAAACACTCTTTCCATTTTTTAAATCTGTCTTGATTTTTCCCAATCACGTTTTGATTTTCCACGTGCCCTGCAGACCCAATTTGTAGCAGCAGGTTCCAGCATTTTCCCCTCACACTGATGTCAGACTAACTGTGAACAACTTCCTTTTCCTTTCTCTATTTTCTTCAATAACATAGATGCGTCTGTCAACTTTCAGTCTGAAGAGATGGGTCTACAGTCAATGGAAGGTTGAATAATTGGAATCATGGTCTCTGTAAAGATCTCTTTGACTTCCCTAGATATCGGCCATCAAGCCCAACAGATTCTTTGAGTTTCATTCCAATTGTTCTTGTCTTAATATTTCAAAAGCCCAAGTTTCTTAAAATCTGAAACTGATCCGTGGTTCCCCACACTTTCCAACATGTTTTTCTATCTTCTGTCATTATAATAATTACAAAGAATTTGCTTAATTTCTTGATCATTTCCATCTTCCTTTTATAATCCTCCTGTCTGCCTGTACGGGACCCACATTTACTGTTGCTGATCTCTACATTTTACACACCTGTTGGACAATTTGTTTTCCTCACTCTGTGGTTTACTCTCAGATTTTACTTTCTCCATCCATCAATTCCCTCACACGCTTCCAGAATCCTCCCAATTCTCAAGGTCACTGCTATTTTTAAATCAATAATCAAAGTCTCCTTCAGTCTCCCTTTCACTTTTGTTATCTCCGGTCACACTGTGTGTCCCGTTCCAATTCATTCCAGAGTGATAATCGTGTGGCTGAATGTCTGCCGATGCTGATACAGAGAGTCAGAGCAGGAAATACAGAGGGGAAATTCAGTGAGGGAAAAAGTGCGGATGTGTGTGAGAGATGGGGGGAGGGGGATGAATCAAGAGAAAGAAAATAACAGACTGGGACACGGAAGGAGAAAGAGCAGGTGGGGAGGCGTGATAAATAGGTTTTGCCGGTGGCGAGTTAGTTCACAACACAGGAGTTAATGTGCCAAATCATACTTCCAATGACCGGATCAAAACCATATTTTACTTTGAGATTATGTCTTATAAATGTACAACTTCCATTTACTTGAATCTAAAAGAGTTGTGAGCTACACATCACAAATTGATTTCATGGAAACCAGTCCAAACTTTGGAAAAAGTATCTCTCAAAGATGGTTACGGGTTTATTTTAATGTGTTTTTTCATACATCTAAAAGTAATTCATGATAACCTTTGGCATCAAATTTCAATTCACTTCAAGAAAAACACATGCTGCATTGATCGGACGTTATCTCCTTCATGCCTGGAAAAAGATAAATAAATCAGTGTCTTCCACACCTGACTTGGCATTGCTGATCAAAGTGAAATTGTGATAATGATTTTATATTGAAACATGATTGCTGCTTGGTTGAATCTACACAGATCACAATGTGACGGATCACAAATCCACTGACGGTGGGTCATCCCTTACACTAAGCTTCCTCGTTGAATGTCGATGCCATAAAGGGAAGCCGGTTTATACACTGAAAATAAACTTGGTCACTGATGGGGTGGTACACTCTGTTGGACCCCACCAAAGAATTTAGAGTGCTTCATACTAAATTTCCAATTACCATCTTGAAGCTAGGTGATTTTTTCCCCCCACAGCTTAGAATTAGAATGTGTTTCACAACAAACTTTGGTATCAGAGTTTGATGCATTTCAGCAGAGTTGTCTTTCCTGGATTAAGGGAATGTTTAATCAGATTAATAGATTTAATTCAGGTAAATGAGAGGTGTTGCTTTTGGTCGGACAACCCAGGGCAGGACTTGCACAGCAAATGGTCGGGCCCTGAAGAGTGTTGTAGAACTAAGAGACACAAGGGTCAGGTACATTGTTCCTTGAATGTGGCAACACAGGTAGACAGGGCGGTGAAGAAGGCGTTTGGCACACTTGCCTTCATCGGTCAAGATATTGAGTCCAGGAGTTGGGACGTCATGTTATAGCTGTGTGAGACATTGGTAAGGCTTTGGTAAGACCTTGGAGCACTGCGTACAGTTCTGGTTGTCCTTCTACAGGATGGATGTCATTGAACTGAAAAGCATGTAAAAAAGATTATGGGGATGTTGCCGGAACTGAAAGGTTTGAGTTATAAGGAGAGGCTGGGTAAGATCGGACATATTTTTCCTGGAGCACAGGTAGCTGAGGGGTGACCTTTTAGAAGTTTATAAAATCATGAGGGACCTAAATAAGGTGAATAACAACAATCAGTTCCCAAGGGTAGGGGAGTCCAGAACTAGAGGGCATAGTTTTAAAGTGAGATGGGAAAAGTTTAAAAAGTGACTTGCAGGGGGGCTTTTACATGGAGGGTGGTCAGCATATGAGACACAAGACATAGGTGCAGAATTAGGCCATTTGGCCCATTGAGTCTGCTCCACCATTCGATGATGGCTGATTTATTTTCCCCGTCACCCCCATTCTCCTGCCTTCTCCCCATAACCTTTGACGCCCTTACTAATCAAGCCCTTATCAACCTCCGCTTTAAATATACCCAGTGTCTTGGCCTCCACAGCCGTCTGTGGCAATGAATTCCACAGATTCACCACCCTCTGGCTAAAGAAATTTCTCTTCATCTCTTTTCTAAAGGGACGTCCTTCTATTCTGAGACTGTGCGGTAAGATCCTCTTCATGTCCCCTCTATCCAGTCTTTTCAATATTCGGTAGGTTTCAACGAGATCTCCCCCTAATTCTTCTACATTCAAGCAAGTACAGGCCCAGAGCCATCAAACGCTCCTTATCCGTTAACATTTTCATTCCCGGGATCATTCTTGTGATGTGGGTCCCAAAGCTGCTCACAGTACTGCAAGTGTGATCTGACCAACACCATATAAAGCCTCAGCATTACATCCTTGCTTTTATATTCTAGTCCTCTCAAAATAAATGCTATCATTGCATTTGCCTTCCTTACTACTGACCCAACCTGCAAGTTAACCTTCAGGTAATCTTGCACCAGGATTCCCAAGTCCCTTTGCATCTCCGATTCCTGAATATGCTCCCTGTTTAGAAGATAGTCTATGCCTTTATTCCTTCTCCCAAAGTGCATGACCGTACACTTCCCGACGCTGTATTCCAGGTGCCACTACTTTGCTCATTCTCCCAACCTGTCCAACTCCTGCAGACTCCCTGCTTCTTCAATACTACCTGCCCCTCCACCAGGCACAGTAGTGTCGCGGTTAGCGTAAAACTTTACAGCACCAGTGACCCGGCTTCAATTCCCGCCGCTGTCTGTAAGGAGTTTGTATGTTCTCCCCGTGTCTGCGTGGGTTTCCTCCCACATTCCATAGATGTACGGGTCAGGAAGTTGTGGGCATGTTATGTTGGCGCTGGAAGAGTGGCGACACTTGCGGGCTGCCCCCAGAACACTACGTAAAAATGCATTTCACTGTGTGTTTCGATGTACATTGTGACTAATAAAGATCTTATATATATATATATATCTTTGTATAAGCCGCAAACTTGGCCACAGAGACATCAATTCCTTCATCCAGATCACTGACATTATAACATGAAAAGCAGCAGCCCAACACCGACCCCTGAGGAACACCTCGAGTTACCTGCAGCCAACCAGAACAGGCATCCTTTATTTCCACTCTTTGCCTTCTGCCAGTCAGCCAATCTTCTATCCATACTGGTACCTTTCCTGCAATATCTTGTTTAGCAGCCTCAAATGCGGCACCTCATCAAAGGCCTTCTGAAAATCCAAGTAAACAACATCCACTGACTCTCCTTTGTCTATCCTGCCTGTTACTTCCTCAAAGAATTCCAACAGATTTGTCAGGCAAGATCTCCCCTTAAAGAAACCATGCTGACTTCGGCCTATTTTATCTTGTACCCTGAAACGTCATCCTTAATAATTGACTCTAATATCTTACCAACCACTGAAGTCAGGCTAACTGGCCTATAATTTCCTGTCTTTTGTCTCTCTCCCTTCTTAAAGACATCTGCAATTTTCCAGTCCTCCAGAACCATTCCTGATACTAGTGATTCTTGAGAGATCACTACTAATGCCTCCGTAATATCTTCAGCTACCTCATCCATAAACCTAGGGTGCAGTCTATCTGGTCCAGGTGACTTATCTACCATCAGACCTTTCAGCTTCCGAAGCACCTTCTCCTTAATAATCGCAACTACACTCACTTCTGCCCCCTGACTCCCTCAAATTCCTGGCATGATTCTAGTGTCTTCCACGGTGAAAACTGACACAAAGTACTTATTCAGTTCTTCTGCCATTTCTTTGTTCCCCGTTACTACCTCTGCAGAGTCATTTTCCATCGCTCCTATGTCCACTCTTGCCTCTATTTAGATGTCCCAGGATTTTAATTCCTTCCCTCCTGGAATCTCTCCAGCAATACACTTATCCCTTCTCTTCCCTTGATCCTATATAGTCAGTCGCACAGCGAGTTATCCTGAGATTACAAGTAGTTCTGCTATAACGCAATAGTTCGGTTTCTAAGAAACCTCGTGTTATAGAAAGTCTTGTTACAACAGAGCAGGCTGCAGATGCCTTCAAAGTACAGATTTAAACAGGTTTTCCAGATCGTGCTTTCACCAATGTGGCCCTCATAATGCAAATCGTGTTCCCGGATCTATCAATCACGTTATAACCAATTCATGTTATGGAAACACATGTTGCAGCAGAACTATCCTGGATTCTGGGTCCTGCCTTTTAACTTGGCTCCGAACTTCTTAAATCCATACTGGGGGACTTCATCACTTTTTCTATCTATGTCACTGGTAGAGGGAACATGTACAACGACTGCTGCCTGTTCACCCTCCTGCTTCAGAACATCACAGACCAGCAATTCGACATCCCACTTTCTTGTCATCGCAGACCCTGTGCATGAGAATGCTCCACACTGTTGAGCAAGGTGGGGTCTGCCAGTAACCAGCGAAGCAACAGGCACCAGGAGCATGAACGTGACTGGCTGGAGAGAGAGGAGATTTAAAGCTTCTCACTGTAATAGAGCACAGTTTGGTACAGGAATTGAGAATTCCAGTGTCCGTTATTATGTTGGGAAGAATTTCCTCTGAGAGGAAGAAATCTGTTTGTGCCAAGGAATTCTGCAGGGGAGCAGTATTCCCTCATTCCTTCCCCTACGTGCCACAAGAGGCTGCAGATGCTGGAATCTGGAGCAACACACAAGAAGCTGGAGGAACTCAGCAGGTCAGGCAGCATCTATGGAGGGAAATGGACAGTCGATGTTTTGTGTTGAGACCCTCCATCTGGACTGGACCTAACTCCCAACTCTTCTCCACCCATTAAATATATTGGAAGCAGAGATAGATACAGCACGGAGACAGGCCCTTCGGCCCCCGAGTCCATGCTGACCATCACCCACCCATTGGCACCAACCCTTCCCCAACCCATTTGATTCTCCCCACATTTCCATCAATTCCTCCCCTTCAGATGCTACTCCTCACCTACACACGAGGGGTAATTTGCAGTGGCTATTTAACTACCAAACCAGAGGTGTTTGGGATGTAGGAGGAAACCAGAGAAGTCGGAGGAAACCCACGCGATCACAGGGAGAACGTGCAAACTCCACACAGCAGCAGAGGTCAGGATCGAACCCGGGTCTCTGGAGCAGTGAGGCAGCAGCTCTACCGGCTGCGCCGCCGTGTTTCCCCTGAATCTGTCCTTGCATTTCTCAACCAATGTATCCGCTAACAGAGGGTCCACATCTGCACTCCAGCTGCCTCACGGCTCCAGCGACCCAGGGTCGACCCCGGCCTCCGGCACTGTCTGTGTGGAGTTTGCACGTTCTCCTGGTGACCACGTGGATTTCACCCGTCTGGTCCGGTTTGCCCCCACATCCCAGAGATGTGCATCCTACGTCACGAGGATCTGACGCAGTCTTGACCTGAAACGCCGACCATCCCTTTGCCTCCATAGATGCTGCTCGACTCAGTTCTTCCAGCAGTGTGTTTGTTGCTCCAGATTCCAGCATCTGCCGTCTCCTGTGTCTCCAAGCCTTGGCTTTAACGGCCTGGGACAATGTGACAGTTCATCAGGGACAGTAAAACTCGGATAATCCCTTGGGATTTAGTAGATTTACCAGACTGCTGGTATTACCCCTATTAATACCGAAACACTTATTTCCCTCCACATTACACAGCAGTATAATGAGCCTTCCAGTGAACCCGGTGATATTAAAGGGAGTGGGAAATAAAAAGTCCCACCGGACCCCGGCTCTGACCGCAACCCCACCCACGTGGCTGACCCCAACCCCAGCTCCACACCTGGTCCACAGTCCACACTCTGGCCTTATTTTGGACCCCCGGCTCACATTCCAGACGAATAAGTGAACCAGGTGCCGGACCATCAGGATTTCCGGATTATCAGAGTTTTATCTGCTCAGAACCATGGAAGGGTTTGCCAGTAGGTAGAAGCAGCTTTTTTAGAATAAAGCCAAGAGACCTCACACCTATCGAAAGCAACTCATATTTATAAATCACCTTAAATGCAGTATAACTGAATGGATCATGTCAAAACACTGCAGCTTGTGATATCCATCGACAAACGTGCATTTCAGGTGAGAGGGGATAAATTCAAAGCAGATGTGTGGGGCAAGTTTTTATTTCAACCAGAGAGAGAGAGAGAGGTGCCAGCTTATCAGCACAATACATTTCCCTGATGAGTAATGCCACCCCTCCCCTTTAATATTTCCATCTCTGTCATGTCTAAAACATCAGAACCCCGAACATTGAGCTGCCAGTCCTGCCCCTCCTGCAACCAAGTCTCACCAATTGCCACAACATCATAATTCCACGTGCTTATCCTTGCTCTAAGTTCACGTGCGTTTCCTACAATACTCCTTGCATTGAAATGGACACATTTGTCTTTGCTTGTAGGCTGAACATCTGCTTTCCTCACAGCTACACTACTTGCTGCCCTGTCACTCTGGTTCCCACCCCCCCTGAAACTCCAGTTTAAACCCCCGAGCAGCACGAGCAAACCTTCCCACGAGGATATTGGTCTCCCTCCAGTTCAGGTGCAAACTGTTCTCTTTGTACAGGTCCCACCTGCCCTGGAAGAGAGACCAATGATCCAAAAATCTGAAGCCTTCCCCCTGCACCATCTCCTTAGCCACGAGTTAAACTGCACTATCTTCCTATTTCTTGCCTCACTGGCACGTGGCACGGGTACCAATCCTGAGATCACCACACTGGAGGTCCTGTCTTAGCACCTAACTCCCTGAACTCACATTGCAGGACCTCGTTACCTTCCTGTCTATGTCATTGGTACCAATGTGGACCACGGCTTCTGGCTGCTCACCCTTAAGAATGCTGTGGACTCGATCCGGGATGTCTCTGACCCGGCACCTGGGAGGCAACATACCATCCAGGAGTTTCGTTCTCGTCCACAGAATCTCCCATCTGTTCCCCGAACCAATGAATCCCTGATCACTGCCGCATTCTCTTTTACCCCTTTCCCTGCTGAGCCACAGAGCCAGACTCAGTGCCAGAGAGCTGACCGCTGTGGCTTTCCCCTGGTAGGTCATCCCCCCCCCAGTAGTATCTGAGGCAGAATAGTTGTTATTGAGGGGAACAGCCACAGGGGTACTCTGCACTGACTGCTTATCACCTTTCCCTCTCCTGACGGTCACCCAGCTACCTGCAGCCAAGATGTGACTGCCTCCCTGTAACTCTTGTCTATATACCCCTCAGCATCCCGGATGATCCAGAGTTCATCCAGCCTCAGTTCCCTAATGCCGTCTGTAAGGAGCTTCAGCCAAATGCAGCCTCTTTCAGGTGTAGTCATCAGGGACACTGGAGGCCTCCCTGACTTCCCACATCCTGCAAGAGGAGCAGACCACTGTCATGACTGCCATTCCCACTGCTCTAACTGTGCAAGATCAAAGAAAGAAAGACACCTTCCCAGAACCTCACCTCGGTCTCCACTCACTTCCTCCGCCTCTTCATGCCAAAGCCTCAGCTCCCCACTCTAACACTGGTCCACTCCCACAATAGCCGCTCTGCTTGACACCAACTTCTATTTATTAGCTGCTGCCAATTAACTAATTAACCAATCAATTTTCAACTAACAATTTGAAAATGTTTCTCTTTTAGGTTCTTGATGGTGAAACTGAATAGAAAGTCCCGAGACTCATCTCTTTTAAAAAGGAGTGTTGTAGAACAGATAGACACAGGGATCAGGTACATTGTTCCTTGAAAGTGGCGACACAGGTAGACAGGGCGGTGAAGAAGGCATTTGGAACACTTGCCTTCACCAGTCAGGATACTGTGTACAGGAGAAGAGACATCAAGTCACAGCTGGATGAGACATTGGTAAGGCTTTGGTAAGGCCTTGGAGCACTGCGTACAGCTCTGGTTGTCTTTCTACAAGATGGATGTCATTAAACTGAAAAGGATGTAAAAAGGGTTTATGGGGATGTTGCCAGGACTGGAAGGTTTGAGTTATAAGGAGAGGCTGGGTAGGTTGGCACATTATCCCTGGAGCATAGGTAGCTGAGAGGTGACCTTATCGAGGTTTATATGAATCATGAGGGACCTAGATAAGGTGAATAGCAACAGTCTGTTCCCCAGGGTGGGAGAGTCCAAAACTAGAGGGCACAGAGAGACAAAGGATTGTAGATGCTGGAATCCAGCTTAAAAACAGAACGATGTTGAAGAAGAGTCCTGACCCGAAACGTTGCCCGCCTGCTTTTCTCCTGGATGCTGCCTGGGCTGCTGAGTTCCTCCAGCATCATCGTGTTTTTTTCACTGGAGAGCACAGGTTTAAAGTGAGAGGGGAAAGATTTAAAAGGGACTTGAAGGGGACCTTTTTCACACAGAGGGTGGTCCATTAATGGAACGAGCTGTTAGAAGACGTGATAAAGGAGGGTAAATTTATGATATTTAAAAGGCATTTGGACAGGTGCATGCATAGGAAAGGTTTAGAGGGATATGGGCCAAACATAGACAAATGCGATAAGCTCAGTTTAGCAACATGGTCAGAATGGATGAGTTGGGCCAAATGGCCTGTTCCCGTGTTGTATAACTCTGTGACTCTCCTGCTCATGGTGGACAAGGCACATCCGTTGGACACACATTTATATTCCAGGATAGAATCAACATGTGTTGTTCTTTTTATCCTTTGCGCATTTTTCCAAAATCCATGATAGTAATTCAAGATTAGAAGATAGAAGGTAACAGGTGAACCATCACTGAAGATTTAAATTTTGGAAAACTGGACTGGAAAAAAAAATCTGAATGAATTATGACACATGAACTTGAGAGGCACCAACAGTTTGCTGAGCATTAACGTGACTGACTGTCCTCCCCGATCTCATGCAACAAAGTGAACGTTTTGCAGGGTAATTTACAATGAAGGGGGCTCAACTACTCAATGTTCAAGTGATTTCCTTTGACCACAGCGGAGAAGGCTGCAGATAGCACAATGTGTGGAGGTGCACTGGTTGTTCCACGCTTCACTACACACAGAATTAACTCCTGAAGTTGCCGTCAGTTTGATTGTGAATGAAAGTCAACACCAACAGCTCTGCTATCCTAGAATCAGAAAATCTAGACCTGCAACACCTGCTGAGTCTCTACTGTCCCCAACAGTCGATTAATCCTTCTTTAGTTTTACGCTAACTCCCTCGGTGATCAAAGCTCTTTATTTTACAAACTGAGCAATTATTCAATAAATAATTATTTGAATCCTTGATCTGCTTCCACTGTTGTCTCTAATTCAGTGCAGTCTGGTCCTGTTGATCTGACACTTCAGCCTTAACCCTCTAATGTCCATTTTTCCAAAATTTAAATCTCAGTGGTGATTCACCTTTTACCTTCTATCATCTCGTCTTCAATCACTATCATGGTTAGCACCTTTCTCCCTTCCTTTCGAGACTTACTCAATTCAAGACAGATGTGAAGTGTCCTAAAGCCCTGCCCTCCCCTTGATAACCTCCAGGCTAATGTGCAGTAATTAGAAAAAAATTGGGGAGCTCAGAACAAGATTGCTTTGTCAGAGGGACATGAGGGATTGCTGTGTACTTTGTTTCACAGAGACATGACTCACTTCCAACTCTCCTGACACAGCGCTACAGCCCGAGGGTTTCTCGATCCACCACATGGACCAGACGGCAGTGTCGGGTGAGGGAAAAGGCGGCAGTGTCTTCTTTATGATAAACTCGTCGTGGTGCACGGACGTGGCCGTCTTGTCCCATTCCTGCTCCCCCGACCTGGAACATCTGGCAGTGAAGTGCCGACCGTTCTACCTACCGCGGGAGTTCTCCACCGTCATCCTGACTGCAGTCTACATCTCACCTCAGGCAGACATCAAGCTGGCACTTGAGGAACTGAGTGCTGTAATCAACAAGAACGAAGGGGCGTACCCCGACGCCTGTCACATCGTGGCGGGAGACTTTAATCAGGCGAGCTTGAAGAAGTCTCTGCCGAACTACTATCAACACATCACCTGCAACACTAGAGGACTCAACACACTCGACCACTGCGATACCACCATCAAGAACGCTGACCGCTCCATCCCTCACCCGCACTTTGGTAAATCCGACCACCTGGTGCGGCACCAGTGAAGAGGACGATCAAGAGCTGGACGGCAGAGGCGGAGGAGCGAATTCGGGATTGCTTCGAGTTGGTGGACTGGACCATGTTCCAGGATTCGTCAGAAGACCTAAATAAATCTGCCACAGTCGTCACCGACGTCATAAGGACATTCGTGGACGAGTGCGTACCCACAAAAACAGTCTTCCGCAACCAGAAGCCCTGTGGCGTTTAGGGCTGGCGATCCAGAGTCATATAAGAAGCCCAGGTATGACCTCTGGTAGGCCATTGCGAGAGCAAAGAGGCAATTTTGGACGAAACTGGAATCACAGATGGACACTCGACAGCTGTGGCAGGGCTTACACAATATAAGTTCCTACAAGGTGAGATCGGGCAGCATAAGTGGCAATGACCCATCACTCCCAGATGAGCTCAATGCCTTTTATGCACGCTTTGACAGGGAGAACTATGACACACCCCCTCGAGCCCCCACATCTTCAGATGACCCTGTAATCTCAGTCTGGGAGGCAAACGTCCGGGCATCCTTCCGGAGGGTGAATCCACAAAAGGCCGCTGGTCCATACAGCGTACCTGGCCGAGTACCAGACATCTGTGCGGACCAACTGGCTGGAGTGTTTACTAACATAGTCAAAGTATCACTTCTGCGGTCTGAGGTTCCCATCTGCTTCAAATAATTACCTGTTATACCAGAGCCCAATAAGAGGGTGGTGACCTACCTCAATGAGTACAGTCCAGTTACACGATATCAACGGTAATGAAGTGCTTTGAGAGGTGGGTTATCCCGCAAATCAACTCCTGCCTCAGAAATAACCTGGATCTGCTTCAATTTGCTGAACATCAGAGGCGATTTCTCTGGCTCTTCAATCTGATCGGGACCATCTGGGCAACAGGAACTCATACGTCAGGCTGCTGTTCATCGACTACAGTTCGGCGTTCAACACAATCATCCCATCCAAACATCATCAAACTTCAAGCCCTGGGCCCCTGTGCCTTTCTCTGTAACAAGATACTCAACTTTCTCATCAGCATACCTCAGTCAGTGAAGGATTGGTAACAACATCTCCTCCTCGCTGACCATCAACACAGGTGCACCTCAAGGCTGCGTGCTTAGCCCACTGCTCTATTCTCTGTACATACATGACTGTGTGGCTATGCAGCTCCATGTGCAAATTAACCGACGACACCACTTTTGTTGGATGAATCACAGGTGATAATGAGCCAGCTTACCGGAGCGAGATAGGACACCTGGTTGAGTGGTGCCGCAACAACAACCTCTCACTCACTATCAGCAGAACTAAAGAGCTGATTGTTGATTTCAGGAAGGGGAAGGAGGGTGAACATGCAACAGTCCACATTGGGGGTTTGGCAGTGGAGAGCGTCAGCAGCTTCAAATTCCCGGGCATTAACATATCGGATGAACTGTCCTGGGTCCTGAACATAGATACAATCTCAAGGAAAGCGCGCCAGTGTCTTCACTTTCTTTGGATGTTAAGGAGGTTTGTCTTGTCTGCGAACACTCTAACAAACTTCTTCAGATGTACTGGTTGCATCATGGTCTAAACGGCAATTTGAAATTGCAGGAACATAAGAAGCTACGGAAAGTAGTGAACTGTGCCCAGTACATCACGGGCACATTCCTTCCACCACCTGGAGTATCTACAAGAGACGCTGCCTCAAGAAGGCCACATCCATCATCAAATTTCCCCACCATCTGGGCCGTGCTATCGTCTTGCAGCTGCCATCAGGGAGGAGATACAGAAGCATGAAGTCCCACAGCACCAGGTTCAGGAACAGCTACTTCCCTTCAACCATTCACTTCTTGAAGCAGCTGGCACAATCATAATCACCAGAGTTTACCAACACCATGACCACTTTCATCACTTTGCAATGAAATTGACTTTTTTTTGTTCTAATTGGTTTCTTTCCTGGAAAAATTGTTGAATTGATGTTATTCATTTGAATGTTGCCTCTGTGATGCTTTGTGCCTGTGATACAGCTGCAGGTCTGTTTCTCGTTGCACCTGTGCATATCAAAATACACTTGAATTTGACTTTGACTTTGATCATTCCACATACTAAATCCAATGTGTCTGTTCATTTACAAATGCCAAAAACATCTTTTCAGGTTGCTGTGTTCAATAGGCTTGGGATAGCTTTAACCCGTTACATTCACGCTTAAAGACGTTCCTTACTTTTCTTGGACGAAATGTAAGCAGGATTACACATTATATACATTTTTTCCTCAAAACTATTGGCATCAGCTGCATAAGTTGCCAGTTACAATTAATGCAATTAGCAGTGAATAAACAAAGATGCCTTTCCAATATGCTCCCTGGTGACTGATGTCGGGTATAAATATAACAGACAGTGAATGCAGAGGATTGTGTGCTTAAAACTTTCCATCGCAGTGCATGGAGTTCCAAAAATTTTGGAGTTGGCCATTTGCTATTCCATCATTGCAGTCATCGGCATTCCTGGTAAAGTATTGGTGTTAATTATCAATATACAAATTGGAGATTTTTACGTCTTTGCTGTTCCCCCAGTATCATTAATCCCCTTGAATTGTTTTCTACCATTGGTTGTACCAGTTTAATTGAAAATTTTATTCCTTTTAATTTTTTTCTTCATTGTGCATTTTATCGCAAATAGTGGAAGTTTCTTCTTTACGACTTCTAGTCATCTAGTCATACCAAATTATATCATCTCTTCTCATCCTGATGGTCAACACCCAACTATAATGGAAGCAATGCCTTTTCTTATGGCATTTGCATGAACAGTTTGAAACAAAATTTGAAACCAAATTAACATTAAGGAGTTTAAAAGGACATACGCTGTTTCGAAAACAGCATGAAAATATTGAAATAGCGGAACTGAGGTTCCAGTAAGTCAGTAAGTGCAGGATGGGTATTTGAACTGGAGATTTTGAGATTCAATATACTGATGAAACAGAATTTATGAAGAATGCTGTGTGGAAGATTTTAGATCAAGTAAGTGGAGGCAAGAGTTCATGGCGCAATAGTGCTTGCTATTGGTGTTCTTAGTGAAAGAGAAAAATTGTGGTGTATCTTGAGCTACCTGTAGATTGGACAAAACAGATCACTAGTGATGCATGTGTGGAGGGAGCGGAGTGAAATACAGAATTGGTTTGGTGGATGAAGACATGCATGTGAAAGGGACATCCGACGGAGCGCAGCTTTGCAGCAGTAATCTGTGATTTAATTGAGTTATGAAGATTTACAATGTTGGGCCAGTTGGTGCACTGTCTCGGTGCCAGTGGGAAAAGCCTCATCCCACTTTTTAGCCCATGTCTGTAGCGCTCTTCAAATACACATCCAAATGTGGTTTAAATATGCACATATCGCTTTCGGGAAGTGAGTTCCAAACATCCATCTGGGTGTCTTCACAAGAGGACAGGTCACAGAAAAATATTGGATGGGGAAAAATTAATAGAAAAAGAAGCTTTTTTCAGTATTTTCAGTGATCTGGAAGAGATGACGAACAACACGAAAATCAGTGGTGTTGATAGTGTTGAAGTTTTCAGTGGAAGAGAACGTTCTTGCTCTGGATTTTTTCAACAGAGACAGACTCTCTGGGAAGATCCAAACTGAAGTGTGTAACAACATCACAGCGCAGTTACTCACATGATAGAATTCTCAGTGGGGTCACTGTTCGTCAACTCAGTTTCAAGTGTCAAAGCAATAAACGTCACACTGAATACCGTCAAGTACAATTTTATCTGAGTTCCAATGCTGCTTCTTTGTCACACATTCAAATTCAAAAAACAAAACATACACCGCACACCACATGCATTCAAACAAATTATACACCCTCACACACACACAAAATACACACCACTTGCACAGCACACACACACCTATTCTCACACCCACACAATCACGAACACACACTCACTCACTCTGTCTTCCTCTATTGCAGCTAACGTGGCCATGATTGGGGTAATGTTGCGCAGACGATGTGGTCTCTCCAGATGTATCACTGTCCACCTGCTGTCGATGGCTGTGACGGATCTCCTGGTCATTATCACAGGAGTGATACTAAACCGGATTGTTCCAATCACACTCCCGTCCAATTTCCTGACCATCGCTCCAGCCTGCAGTATGAATATCACGGCAGCTCACGCCGTAAGAGACTGCTCCGTCTGGGTGACGGTGATGTTCACCTTTGATCGCTTTGTGGCTATTTGCTGCCAAAAATTGAAACGAAATATTACACGGAGCGAACAGCGGCTGTGGTGATCGGAATGGTTACTGCCCTGAGCTGTTTCAGAAATGGATGTAACTATTTTATATATGAACCTCTGCACAAAAGCGAGCCTTCAGCGTGCAAAATTAAGTCAGCATTTTATACTTCACCTGGCTGGATAACTTTTGAGTGGATCGTTAGGATTTTAACCCCTCGTCTGCCATTCGTTCTAATTTTGCTGTTCAATATCCTCACCATCAGGGACATTTTAAGGGCCATTAGAGACCGTAGGAAACTCCAGGGCAGTGGGAACAGTGAGAGACAGAGTGACCCGGAGACAGACAGCCGCAGGAGGTCTATCGTCCTGCTCCTCAGTATCCCGGGTATCTTCATCCTCTCGTGGCTACTGACACTGATAACTTTCCTCTACGTTCACATTACCGGCATCAGTTACTTTTCAGGTTCCAATTTCAGTGACTCAGTTTTCCCTCTGGAAGAAAGCGGGCACACGCTTCAGTTCTTGTGTTCCTGCGTGAACCCAATTATTTATGCAGGGACACAGAGGAAGATCAGAGACGAGATAAAGCTGGGGCTGAAATATCAACTGACTCTCATTAATAAATTACTAAAACAAACAATTTTAATTTATTGTGAACAGTTTATGTTGCAAACCGCCCTCATCTTGTTCTCTGTCATCTCGCCTGCTCAGTCATGGAGCTTTACAGTGTGAAAACAGGCCCTTCAACCCAGCTCGTCCATGCCGAGAAGTTGCCGAACTGAACCCGTCCCATTTACCTGCCTTTGGACCATCTCCCTCTCAACCTTTACTTTCAAAATACCTGTCCAAATGTCTCTTTAATGTTTTAATGGTTCCTACCTCGACCACTTGCTCTGGCAGCTCGTTCGATACCATCACCCCCTCTGTCCTCACTCTTACTTCCACGCTGTGTTGTGATGGCTCCTTGTTCCTTCCTGCTTCATGTTCATCTTGTTCTCTACCATGTCGCCTGATCAGTCATATAGTCACAGAGTTAGACAGCACAGAAGCAGGCCCTTCTGCCCACCAACTCCATGCCGACCATCAAGCACCCATTTGCACTGATCCCTATCTTATTCTCAACACATTCCCATCATCTCCCCCCACATTTGACCACTCACCTGCACACTGGGGGCAATTTCTAGCAGCCATTTGACCTACTAACCTGCACGGCTTTGGGAACTGGAGATGCTGCTCGATGACCTTTGTATAGTCAGAGAGAATGAGGAGGTGATAGACAGGAGTTATAGGCAGGTGGTCACACCGGGGCCATGGGAGATTGGCAAGTGGGTCACAGTCATGTGGGGGAAGGGGAAGAGTCAGGTACTAGAGAGTACCTCTGTGGCTGTACCCCTTGACAATAAGTACTCCTGCTCGAGTACTGTTGGGGGAGACAGCCCACCTGGGGGAAGCAACAGTGGCAGTGCCTCTGGCACAGAGTCCGGCCCTGTGGCTCAGAAGGGTAGGGAAGTAGAGAGGAGGGCAGTAGTGATAAGGGAATCAATAGTTAGGGGGGACAGACAAGTGATTCTGTGTCCGCAGGAAGGAAACTCGGATGGTAGTTTGCCTCCCAGGTGCCAGGCTTCGGGATGTTTCAGATCATGTCCAAGATATCCTGCAGAGGGAGGGAGAACAGCCAGAGGTCTTGGTACATATTGGTACCAACGACATAGGTAGGGAAAGGAATGAGGTCCTGAGAAAAGACTACAGGGAGTTAGGAAGGAAGTTGAGAAGCAGGACCTCAGAGGTAGTAACTGCCTGTGCTAAGCGACAGTTGGTATAGGAATAGAATGAGCTGGAGGTTAAATGCGTGGCTGAGGGATTGGAGTAAGGAGCAGGGATTCAGATTACTGGATCATTGGGCCCTCTTTTGGGACAGGTTATGACCTGTTCAAAAAGGATGGGTTGCACTAATTTTTTTTAGGGGCGGTATTGTCCTTCATCAACCGTGGAACTGAATTTAGGAGCCGAGAGGTAATGTTGCAGCTATATCGGACCCTGGTCAGACCCCACTTGGAGTATTGTGCTCAGTTATGGTCACGTCACTACAGGAAGCCAGAGACGGTGCAGAGGAGATTTACAAGGATGCTGCCTGGATTGAGGAGCATGCTTAATGAAAGCAGGTTGATGGAACATGGCCTTTTCTCCTTGGAACGACGGAGGATGCGGGAGGACCTGATAGAGGTGTATAAGATGATGAGAGGCATTGATCGGGTGGATAGTCAGAGGCTTTTTCCTAGGTCTGAAATGGTTGCCACAAGAGGACATAGATTTAAGGTGCTGGGGAGTCGGTATAGGGGAGATGTCAGGGGTAATTTTTTTACTCAGAGTGGCGAGTGCGTGGGGCTACCGGTTTTTGGATAGGTACATGGAGCTGAGAAAAATAGTGGGCTATGGGTTTCTATGTTCGGCACAGCTTTGTGGGCTGAAGGGTCTGAATTGTGCTGTACGTTTTCTATGTTTCTATGTTTCACACAGACAGCGCCAGAGGTCAGGTTCGAACCTGGGTCTTTGGAGCTGTGAGGCAATGGCAATACCTGCTGTCACACGGTGCCGCCCACTTCCAACAAGTTGGATGAATTAGCAGTACCGAGAGGGGCTGGCCTACTGGACATTACAGAGGTCTAGTCACAAGAAAGAGAGCTGAATATCCCAGAGTATTTATTAGTGTTACAGAGTGGTTGGCAGATGGACCAATAGGTAGGTGCAGGGTCGGTCTGATAACACAATGAGATTAGGACACTGGTAAGAAAGAAACATAAAGTATGAGTAAGTGGAATCGTTTTGGGGAGGGGGTAAATGGAAAGGGACAGAAGAAAACTGTCTATGCCCCTATTAGACAAATCAAGAGGAAAATCGGAGCTTAAATCTAGGGTAAAGCAACCATCATGGGCTCATCGTCAACTGTCCATTTCATAGAACCATACAGCACAAAACAGGCCCTTCGGCCCTTCATCCCTCCACAGATGCTGCTCGACCCATAGAATTATTCCAGCAGTTTTTGTGTTGCTCCATGTTCCAGCATCTGCAGTCTCTTGTGTCTACTGACAGCGAGACGGGTTCCTTGAACATTATGTCGGAGGTGCAATTGGAGGCAGGATACTTGAAGAGTACAACATTCAAAATTGGACAAAACTGCAGATGCTGGAAATTTGAAACAAAAGCAGAAAATGCCGGAAACACTCAGGTCAGACACCGTCAATGGGAAGTCAAGGAGTCAATGTTTACAACAACTTTGACTCTGAAATCCCAAGAACCCAAATTATGACCAAAAACCCCTTAAATAACAATATTTTGTAAATGCACTGTCTACATTTATCTACCCAGCCAATTACAGCTTCAAAATCTTCCAACAGATTTGGCAACTGCAATTCCCCTTTTTAAAATCTGTTTTGATTTTTCCCCAATCATATTTTGATTTTCCACATACACTGCAGACCAAATTTGTAGCAGCAGGTTCCAGCATTTTCCCCTCACACTGATGTCAGACAAACTGTGAACAACTTCCTTTTTCTTTCTCTACTTTCTTCAGTAACAGAGATGCGTCTGTCACCTTTCAGTCTGAAGAGACGGTTCTACAGTCGATGGAAGGCTATAACTATTGGAATCATGGTTTCTGTAGAGATCTATTATTATTTTATAATTGTTATAAGAGATTGTTATCTCCAGTCATTCCAAAGTGATATTTATTACATGATGAATCGTGTGGCCTTGTGTTTGATCACACAGATCGTCAGCGCAGGAAAGTGTATGAGTGAAAAACAGTGTATGAGAGAGATGAAATGAGAGAAGCAAAATCAGAGAATGGGACACAGAAGGAGAGAGAGCAGCTGGAGAGGGGGAATAAAGCTGAAAGGACGCAGACGTGAATGAAACGTTGGAACAATCTCTTCCAGAGGCCAATGAGGCATCATGAAGGTGACACATGGTGCAACTAGAACAATCGGTGCATCGTTTATATCCTCATCTCCAAAGCACCGGAAAATAACGGATGTGAAATTCCTGTTCAATGAAGGTGCAATGATCTGCCCGTCAGCCACAAATCGGTAACCTCGGTGGTTGGAATTTAATGGGTGTCCTCAATGTTTTTGTGTAAACATTTTGAATAAGTTCCATGGACAAAGATATTTAGGAAAATAGGGGTGCAATAGAATTAAAGGCTCAGGGGCGGTGTGGAAAAGAATCCAACATCCGAATGAGCAGCTGCTGGATCTTTGAAAATAAATTGTTAAATACAGAAAGCAAACAGTAAATGTCTCTTCTTCCACACAGACTCAAGAATAGCTCCACTAGAACCTAATAAATAAGAACAAGAGGAGGCCATTCTGCCCCTCAAATCTGCTCTGCCGTTCATTAAGATGACGGTTGATCTTCTGCACTATCCACATATTCCTCGATTACCTTCATGTCCAGAACCCTATCCATCTCAGTTTTGAATAAACACAATGACTGAGTCTCCACAGAGCTCCGGGGAGAGAATTACAAAGGTTCACCACCTTCCAAGTGAAGAAATCCCTCCTCATCATTGTCCCAAATGGCCGATCCCTCATTCTGAGACTGTGCCCTCAGGTTCCAGAGTCCTCAGCCAGAGGAAACATTCTCCCCGTTTCCAGCCCTGTCAAGCCCTACAAGAATTTGCAAGTTTCCGTGAGATCACCTCTGGAGAACACGAGCCTAAACAAAAACTTTCCTCAGAACTTCTGTGTCAGGAACGTTCACTGCATCCCACTCCATGGTTGGTCTATACTTCTTTTGATAAGGGAGACGCCAACTACCCAATACAGTCACTAAGGACCTTTTCACTCGTCTCCTCAAATCTTCTTGTCATAAAGGAGATTTAACTTCCCAATCACCTGCTGGCTTTCAGTGACTCAAGTACAAATACACCTCAGCAGCTTGGAATTGTTCCCATTTAATAAAATCCTCCACTTTTCTGTGCACTAAAATGCACGACTGACATTTCCCCCATCCCACTTATCCAGCTTACCTGCAACCTCTTCAAGCCTCTTTGCATCCTCCTTTCTACTGACAATTCCTCAGAGCTGTTTCATGAACAAACTTGTAAATATGGCATTTGGTCACCAGCCAATTCATGGAGTGACACAGCACGGAAAGAGGCTCTTCAGTCCAACTGGTCCATGCTGACCAAAATGGCCCATCCAAGCTTGTCCCATTTGCCTGCTTTGGCCCATCACCTTCTGAACTTTTCCAATCCCTGCACCTGTCCAACTGGTTTTAAAAGATGTTCGGCATAGATACCACCTTTTGTGTAAAATAAATAAAATAAAAGTTGCCTCTCAAGTTCCAGTGAAATCTTAACCCTCTCACCCTCTGGTTCTTGATTCGCCAACTGTGGGAGAAAGACTGAGTGTATTCCACCGTCTCTGCCCTCAGTCCCTGGAACTCAGTCCCTCAAGTCTTGGCAACATCCTTGTAAACCTTTCCTTCACTCCTTCCATTTAATACTATCTTTCCTACAGCAGGGCGGCCAACACTGAACACAACACTCCAAGTGCGGCCTCACCAACGTCCTGTACAACTGAACCATGACCTCCTAACTTTCATACTCAATGCCTTAACATATTCATTAAATTATAGAATCTCATGCGTAATGAATGAAAACAGCTGGGTGCACAATGACTTCTTGCTGCAACATGTGGGAACTGGTGGACCCCACTGAGGTTAATGCTGGTCAAATATGCAGCAAATATTGGCTGCTTGGGGAACTTCAGCTCAAGGTCGATGAGCTGGAGGCCAAGTTTCAGACACTATGACACATCAGGGAGGGAAATCAAGAACGAGAGGGCACAGGTTGAAGGTGAGAGGGGAGAGATTTGATAGAAAGTTAAGGGACAACCTCTTTTACACAAAGGGTGATGTGCAAGTGGAAGGAGCTGCCAGAAGAATTGGTTGAGACAGCTGCGATAACAACTTTTAAATGTCATGGACAAGGACATGGACAGGAAAGGTTGGAAGGATAAAGCCAAATGCTGGTAAATAGGATGAGCTAATGGTCGGCATGGACCAGTTGGGCCGACGGTCTTGTTTTCATGCTGTCTGACTCTAGGACTCTGTCAGGAATGGGTAGAGTTACATGGACACTGTTCTGGGAGGCCGTCTCACTTCAGATTAATTTCCATAGGGACAGGATAGTGTGAGATCAAAAGAGGGTTGTTCTGGTGCAATCATGGCCCTTCTCCTGTTCAAACAAGTACAGGGTTCTTGGCCTCCAGTTGGATTAGGGAGGACGTCAAACCATCCATAGCACTTTTTGACAGGGGGCCTTTCAAGAGGGGGGGGGAGAAAATGGAAATGCAGTATTCATGGAGGACAGCATAGTTCGAGGAACGGACACTGTTCTCTGCAGAGGATCTACAAAGCTGGGTTGCCTGACCAGTGCTCGAGTTACAGACATCTCTGGGTTAAAGAGCACAAGCGTTGTCTGTGCTGACCTGTTTGCCCTCATTGGGACCATTTCCGTCCATGCCTTGTCTATTTAAGTGTCTGTCGAAATGCCTCTTAAACACAGTGATTGTGTCTGATTCCAGCACCTCCTCTGGCAGCACCTTCCAGGTATCAACCCCTCTCTGTTTTAAAGGAGATTAATCTTATTTAAATCTCATAACTCTTGCCGACAATAAGGAAAAGAGTTTGACTCTCCCCCTGTTGATGCCTCTCATAATCTTGTATCTCTCTGTCAGGTCACCCTTCAGCCACCTCCACTACAGGGAAAACAAGCCCAGCCCGTCCAGGATTTTTCCCGGATTAGAGGACTTTAGTTCTGGGGAGAGATTGGAAACATGGGCAGATGTGCAGACAGAAGGTAACCAGGATGGGAGCCAGGTGTGTGGACAGAGCGGTTTGGGAATGGGGCCAGGTGTGTGGAGTCTGGCTGGGAAAAGAGCCAGGTGTGCCGAAAGCCCATAGCTGGGAACGGGCCAGGTGTGCAGAGGGAATGGGAGCAGGTGTGTGAACAGAGTCCGGCTGGGAACGGGGAGAGATGTGGGGATGGAGTGCATTGGGAATGGGGCCGAGTGTGTGGCTGGGAGTGTGGGCAGGAATTTCCAGAGGGAGTGGGATGTGTGGGAGGGTGGGAGAGGTGCAGCGAGGAGAGGAAACTCTAAGTCACAGAATGGAAGGTGTCAGACTATGAGGGAGACTGTGTGTGTGTGTGTGTGTGTGTGTGTGTGTGTGTGTGTGTGTGAACGCATTAAGTTCCTTTTAGTCCCCAACAAAGAAATTGTGCTTCATACTAATTTTGCTCTGCCTTCTATCAATTTGTGAACAATTTATCCAAAGCGACATATGACATGCTGATGGCTCCTTTAAAAGGTGCCGTTACTTATTATTTGAAGTGAAACAGTTGGCAAACATTCTGATCTGAAAATCATTCACTGGAGGAAAGTTACTACCCCGTGGACAATGTTTCGCTGGTGGCGTGTTCATCCCCAACACAGAAGTTAGTCTTCCATACTAGATTTCGAATGACCTGATCAAAGCCATACTTCACTTTGAGATCGTCTTTTTATAGATGTATATCTTGCACTGCACGAATCTAAAAAAGTTATCGGCACCAAATCACTGAGTGAGTTTGTGGAAACGAATATTTCTCAACTCCGGATATGATTCCTCCATGTCTAAGTATCTGAGTGTAATTCATTGCATCCTTTGGTATCAGAATTTGATTTACTTCAAGAAAAATACTTCTGCTGCATTGAAAGGAAGTCCTCCTGTTCATGCTGAACAAGGCAAATAAATGAGAGACCTCCAAACATGAAAAGTTGAGCATGGACGACTGGGGCCGAAGGGCCTGTTTCCAAACTGTACAGCTCAAGGACACAATGACTTTCCGGCTTGTGGTGGACAAGGCACGTCAGCATCTTCCAGGAGAGAACCAACATGTGTCATTCCTCTTTGTTTATCTCACAGTTTCACTCATGGTCCGACACAAATCAGTTATTCTCCAATTTCCACAGTACTCAGTGGTAAAGCATCAGTCTCACATCTGATGTCAACATCAGTTGCCCTGAAAGATCGAGCAATCTCTATGGAGGGTGCTACAGTGTTCTCCATTCTCAGTTCAAGCAGATCCCCACCATCCAGAGCTCCGATGTCATCAAGTTGGTCGACCAATGAAACTCCGATGAGCAACAAATCAGCATGCAAATACATTTTAAAATTCAAGCAGCATTCCTGTCCTATTTTGTATTCCTTCAGCTGCACCGACCCAGATAAGTGGAGGATATTTGATCATTGTAACTATCCCTTCACAGAGGGAATGGTCTGCTGATTACCCAGCTTCTTGCTTTCACAGTGACAGTATATTTGTGGCTGGTTCAGTGGACCTTCCAGTTGATGGGGAAACCCAGACCTGTGAAGCAGGACACCAGGCAATGGTAGTGCCATTGATTGTCAAGCACAGTGAAACATGTGAACAAGTCAAAATATCAACTATAAAGAAATCCAAAATCCAGTGAAAAGATATATCTGAATGAATTATGATGTACAAATGAGAGAGCCACCAACAGTTTGCTGAGCATTAATGTGACTTACTGTCCTGCCCGACCTCATGCAACAAAGTGAACGTTTTGCAGGGTAATTTACAATGAAGGAGGCTCAACTACTCAACGTTCAGGTGATTTCCTTTCAGCACAGTGGAGAAGGCTGCAGACAGCACAATGTGTGGAGGTGCAATAGTTGTTCCACATTTCACTACACACAGAATTAACTCCTGAAGCTGCCGTCAGTTTGATGGTGAATGAAAGTCAACACCAACAGTTCTGCCATCTTAGAATCAGAAAATTTCCACCTGCAACACTCACTATCCGCTGAGGATCCACAGTCCCTGACAGTCGATTAATCCTTCTTTAGTTTTACACCAGCTCCTATTTCCCTTGGTGATCCAACGCTCTTTATTACACAAACCGAACTTCCTTCATTTATCATTTACCCAACCATTCCAATAAATAATCACTTGGATGCTTGATCTGCTCCCACTGTTGTCTCTAATTCCGTGCAATGATAGTTATTGTTTGATAAATGCTTCAGCCCTAATCCTATAATATTCAATTTTCCAAAATGTAAATCTTCAAAGGTAATTTACTCTTTACCTTCTTTCTTCTAATATTTCACGGAGACATGGCTCGCTCCCGACTCTCCTGACACAGCGCTCCAGCCGGTGGGTTTCTCGATCCACCGCATGGACCAGACGGCAGTGTCGGGTCAGGGAAAAGGCGGCAGTGTCTGCTTTATGATAAACTCGTCGTGGTGCACGGACGTGGCAGTCTTGTTCCATTCCTGCTCCCCCGACCTGGAACATCTGGCAGTGAAGTGCCGACTGTTCTACTTTCCGCGGGAGTTCTCCGCTGTCATCCTGACTGCAGCCTACATCTCACCTCAGGCAAACATCAAGCTGGCACTTGAGGAACTGAGTGCTGTAATCAACAAGAACGAAGGGGCGTAACCCGACGCCTGTCACATCGTGGCGGGAGACTTTAATCAGGCGAGCTTGAAGAAGTCTCTGCCGAACTACTATCAACACATCACCTGCAACACTAGAGGACTCAACACACTTGACCACTGCTGTACCACCATCAAGAACGCCGACCGCTCCATCCCTCGCCCGCACTTTGGTAAATCCGACCACCTGGCTGTGCTTCTTCTGCCTGCGTACAGACAGAGACTGAAGAGCGCGGCACCGGTGAAGAGGACGATGAAGAGCTGGACGGCAGAGGCGGAGGAGCGAATTCGGGATTGCTTCGAGTCGGTGGACTGGACCGTGTTGGAAGATTCGTTAACGGACCTAAATGAATCTGCCACGGTCGTCACCGACTTCATAAGGAGATGACGAGTCTTCACCAACCAGAAGCTCTGGATGAACCATGAGATTTGTAATCTGCTGCAGGTTAGATCTGTGGCGTTTAGGGCTGGCGATACAGAGTCACATAAGAAGTCCTGGTATGCAGTGGGAGATTGCAAGTGGAAAGAGGCAATTCTAGACCAAATGAACCACAGATGGACGCTCGACAGCTGTGGCAGGGCTTGCACAATATAACTTTCTACAAGGCAAGACCGGGTAGCATAAGTGGCAACGACCCATCACTCCTGGATGAGTTCAATGTCTTTTATGCACGCTTTGACAGGGAGAACTTTGACACACCCACACAAGCCCCTGCATCTCCGGATCCCTGTATTATCAGTCTCTGAGGCCAATGTCCAGGCATCCTTCAAGCGGGTGAATCCATGAAAGATGTTTGGTCGAAACGGCGTACCTGGCTGAGTACCAGAGATCTGTGCGGACCAACTGGCTGGAGTGTTTACCGACATATTCTACCTCTTGCTTCTGTGGTCTGCTGCAAAGAAGTATCAATTGTACCAATGCCTAAGAAGATCCTGGTGACCAACCTCAATGACACCTCAGCTGTTCAGTGGCACTTACATCAACCGTAATGAAGTGCTTCGAAAGGTTGTTTGTGAAGAAAATCAACTCCTGCCTCAGAGATGGATACATAGGTAGTAACTTAGAAAACCTACAGCACAATTCAGGCCCTCAGCCCACAAATCTGTGCCGAACATGTCCCTACCTTAGAAATTACTAGGCTTACCCATACCTCCACCACCGTTGCTGGCAGCGCATTCCACGTTCCCACCACTCTCTGAGTAAAAAATGTAGCCCTGACATCTCCTCTATACCCACTCCCCAGCACCTTAAACCTGGATCTGCTTTAAATTCCCTACCGCCACAATGGGTCAACAGCAAATGTGATTTCTCTGGCTCTTCAATCTGCTCTGGACCATCTGGACAAAGGAACACATACATCAGGTTCCTGTTCATCAACCTGTATTAGTCTTCAACACAATCATCCCATCCAAACTCATCAGCAAGTTTAAGACCTGGGCCTCTGTGCCTCTCTCTGCAACTGGATACTCGACTTTCTTATTAGCAGACCTCAGTCAGTGAGGATTGGTAACAATATCTCCTCCTCGATGACCATCAACACAGGTGCACCTCAAGCACTTGCGTGCTTAGCCCCCTGCTCTACTGTCCAGACACACATGACTGTGTGGCTAAGCACAGATCCATGTAAAAAGTTTACTGACAACGCCACTGTTGTTGGATGAATCACAGGTAGTGATGAGTCAGCTTACCGGAGCGAGATAGGACACCTGGTTGAGTGGTGCCACAATAACAACCTCTCACTCAACATCAGTAGAACTAAAGAGCTGATCAATGACTTCAGGAAGGGGGAGGAGAGCGAGCATGAACCAGTCTACACTGGGGGATTGGTGGTGGAGAGAATCAGGATCTTTAAATCCTCGGCGTTAATATATAGGATGAGCTGTCCTGGGCCCTGCACATAGATGCAATCACAAGGAAAGCGCAGCAGCATCTTTACTTTCTTCAGTGGTGAAGAAGGTTCCGCTTGTCACTGAAATTTCAAACAAACTTCTGCAGATGTACTGACGGGTTCCATCATGGTCTAAACAGCAATTCGAATGTGCATTGTTGTCACCATCCGGGCCATGCCACCTTCTCGCAGCTCACATCGGGCAGGAGGTACAGAAGCCTGAAGTCCCACACCACAAGGTTCAAGAACAGCTACTTACCTTCAACTGTTTGGTTCTTGAAACAACAGGCACAATACTCATCACTAGAGTTTACCAACACAATGACACTGAAAGTTGACCCAATTGGTGGATAGGGTAGTTACGGAAATTTGTGGGATGTTAGCTTTCATAAGTCATGGGATAGAGTTTAAGAGCTGCGAGGTAATGATGCAGCTCTACAAAGCTCTGGTTAGACCTCACTGAGAGTACTGTGTCCAGTTCTGGTCGCCTCATTATAGGAAGGATGTGGAAGCGTTGGAAAGGGTGCAGAGGAGATTTACCAGAATGCTGCCTTTACTCATTGGAGAGAAGGAGGATGAGGGGAAACATGATAGAGGTGTACAAAATATTAAGAGGAATAGATAGAATAGACAGCCAGCGCCTCTTCCCCAGGGCACCAATGCTCAATGCAAGAGGGCATGGCTTTAAAGTAATGGGTGGGAGGTTCAAGGGAGTTATCAGAGGGAGTTTTCTTTACCCAGAGAGTGGTTGGGGCATGCAATGCGTTGCCTGGGGTGGTGGTGGAGGCAGATACATTGGTCAAATTCAAGACATTGTTAGATAATAATATGGATGAATTTAAAATAGGGGGATGTGTGGGAGGAAGGGGTTAGATAGTCTTAGGCGAGGTTTAAAGGTCAGCACAACATGATGGGCTGAAGGGCCTGTCGTGTGCTGTGGTGTTCTATGGTTCTATGGTTCAGAACTAAAGTTGACCTCTTTTTTGTTCCCAATTCTGTTGATTCTTGTAAAAATTGTGTTTATGTTTCTTTTGTGAACGCTGCTTATCTGAGGCAATGTACCTGTGATGCTGCTGAAAGTAATTCTTTCATTGCATCTGTACACACATGTACTTGTGCACATGACAATAAACTCGACCTTGACTTTGACTTTGATCATTCCACCAACTAAATCCAATGTGCCTGTTCAATTTTTAATGCCAAAAATATCTTATTCCAGGTGCTGTGTTCAATAGGCCAAAGATAACTTTCACCAATTACATCCACCCTTTAAGAATTTTGTAATATTTCTTGGAAGAAATAGAAGCAGGTTACACATTACACACATTTATTCATCAAAACAATGATTGGCATCAGTTGGTTTTAGTTGTTTGTTTCAATCAATGAAATTAGCATCAAAAAACAAAGATGTCTTCCTAATCTGTTCCCTGGTGACTGATGTCGGGTATAAATATAACAGAATATGAATGCAGTGTGTTGTGTGCTTCAAGTTTTCAAAAGAAATGCATGGAGTTGCACAAATCTTGTTGTTGGCCATTTGTTATTCCATCATTGCAGTCATCGGCATTCCTGGTAAAGTATTGGTGTTAAATATCAATCTGCAAAATGTTGTGAAATGTTGCATCACTGCTGTGTTTACTGGGATTGTGACTTTCTGTCAGTTGTAGATTTTTACCCCTTTCCTGTTCTTCCAGTATCATTAATACCCTTTAATGTTTTTCTCCCATTGATTGTACCATTTGAAGTGAACATTCGATTCTTTTAAAATTTTATTTCGTTGGACTGCATTTCATCAGAATAAGCAGTATAGTTTCTACTTTGCAACTCCTAATCTTCAATGGTTTTGATACCCATTATATTGATCTCTTCTCATTCTGATGATGAACACCAGACGATAATGGAAGCAAATTGTTTCCTTAAGGCACTTGTATGAACAGTTTTAAACAAAATTTGACACCAAATTTACATTAAGAAGTTTAAAACAGGATGTGGGGTGTTTAGAAAACTGCATGAGAATATTGAAATAGCGGAACTAAGGATCCAGTAGGTCAGTAAGTGTAGGATGGGGATTTGGACTGGAGATTTTATGACTCAATGCACTGGCTGCAGAGAGGTGATGTAAGTGAATTTATGGAGAGCGCAATGTGGAAGATCGGTCATTGATGAATGCAGATGGATACGATTTTTGCTCAAATAAGTGGAGGTAAGAGGAGGAGTGGATGGTGTAATAGAGCTTGATATTGGTATTCTTGGTGAAGGGAGAAAAATAGTGGGTTATGTTAAAGTATATGTAAATTGGACAAACCAAATTACTGGTGCTGCATGTGGGAGGGACCAGACTGAAATCCAATTTCTTTCTTCGTTGTCACACACACACATTCAAAAACCAAAAAATAAACCAGACACCACATGTATTAAAAAATGCCACACCCAAAATACACACCACCCACAAAAAGCACACCGCATCCACCACACACACACAGAACACAAAACACAAAACACATTCGCACTGCACACAAATACATACATCAGACGCACACATATGTATTCTTACACCACAAAATCACACACAATCTCACTCACACCACATACACACTAACGCGCGCGCGCGCGCACGCACGCACACACACACATTCCCTCTGTCTTCCTATATTGCAGATAACTTGGCCGTGAACGGGTTAATGTTCCACAGACGATGCGGTCTCTCCTGATGTACCTGCTGTCGATGGCGGTGACGGATCTCCTGGTCATTATCACGGGCGTGATATTAAACCGGATTGTTCCTATCACTTTCCCATGCAGTTTCTTGACCATCGCTCCGGCCTGCAGTGTGAAATTTGGGGTAGGTGACGCCATAAGAGACTGCTCCGTCTGGGTGACGGTGATGTTCACCTTTGATCGTTTTGTGGCTATTTGCTGCCAAAAATTGGAAATGAAATATTGCACGGAGCGAACAGCGGCTGTGGTGATCGTAAAGGTTACTGCTCTAAGCTGTTTCAAAAATGTATTTCTCTATTTTGTATATGAACCTCCACGTAAAACTGAACCCACAACGTGCAACGTTCAGTCAGCGTCTTATACCTCTCCTGGCTGGATAGCATATGACTGGATCGACAGCATTTTAACCCCTTGTCTGCCATTCGTTCTAATTTTGCTGTTCAATTTCCTAACTGTCAGGCACATTTTAAGGGCCATTAGAATCCGCAGGAGGCTCCAAGGCAGCGGGAACATTGAGAGACAGAGCGACTCGGAAACGGACAGCCGCAGGAAGTCTATCGTCCTGCTCCTCAGTATCTCTGGTATATTCATCCTCCTGTGGCTACTGGTACTGATAACTTTCCTCTACATTCGCATTGCCGACATCACTTACTTTACAGGTTCCAATTTCAGTGACTCAATTTTCCCTCTGTAAGAAAGCGGGTACGCGCTTCAGTTCTGGTGTTCCTGCGTGAACCCATTTATTTATGCAGGGACACAGAGTAGGATCAGAGAAGAGATAAAGCTGGGGCTGAAATATCAACTGACTCTCATTAATAAATTACTAAAATAAACAATTTTAATTCTTTGGGAACAGTTTATGTTGCAAACCACCCTTCATCTTGTTCTTTGTCATCTCATCTGCTTAGATTTATACAGCACGGAAACAGGACCTTCTGCCCAACATATCCATGCCGACCAAGTTGCCTCACTGAGCCATTCACATTTGCCTGCATTTGGCCCATCTCCATCTCAACTTTTCCTGTCCATGAACCTGTCCTAATGTCTTTTAAACATTGCAATCGTTCCCACCTTTACCATTTCCTCAGCAGCTCGTTCCACACCCTCACCGCACTCTGACCTCAACTCTTGGGTCCACGCTGCGTTGTGATGGTGCCTTGCTCCTTCCTGCTTCATGTTGTACAATTCTGCCACAGAGTTACACAGCACGGAAACAGGCCTTTCGGCCCACTAAGTTCATGCCGACCATCAAGTCCCCATTTACACTGATCCCTTTTTTATTCTCCCCACATTTCCATCATCTCCCCCAACATTCTACCACTCACCTACACACAGGCGCAACATATAGCAGCCTATTAACCTAACAATCACACATCTTTGGTATGTGGGAGGAAACCCATGCGGTTACAGGGAGAACGTGCAAACTCCACACAGACAGCACCAGAGGTCAGGATCGAACCTGAGTCTTTGGAGCTGTGAGGCAGTGGCACTACCTGCTGTCCCACTGTGCCGCCCACTTGCAACAAGCTGGATCAATTAGCAGTACCAAGAGGGGCTGGTCTACTGGACATTATGGAGGTCTGGTCACAAGGAAGAGAGCTGAATATCCCAGAGTATTTATTAGTGTTACAGAGCGGTTGGCAGATTCACCAACAGGAAGGAGCAGGGTGGGTCTGATAATACAACTGCGTCAGGACACTGGTGAGAAAGGAACATGAAGCATCAGTAAGTGGAATTGTTCAAGGGGTAATTGGAAAGGACAGAAAAAAACTGTCAGTCCCCTTGTTGGACAAGAAGAACACAGGGTCTTCAACTCGGGTAAAGCAATCAACCTGGGCTCATCGTCAACTGTCCATTTCCCTCCACAGAATTCCTCCAGCAGTTTGTGTGTTGCTCCACATTCCAGCACCTGCAGTCTCTTGTGTCTACTGTGTTAACTCCTTGTTGGCTGGGAGATCAAATTGGCAGATGTAGCCTTGAGGATGTAAGTTCATTGAATGCCGGCGAGACGGGTTCCTTGAACAATATGTTGGAGGTGCAATCGGAGGCAGGATACTTAAAGAGAAACACAACTGAAAATAAAGAAACTGCAGATGCTGGAAATCTGAAATAAAAGCAGAAAATGCTGGAAACACTCGGGTCAGAAAGCGTCTGTGGGAAGTGAAAGTGTTAACCTTTTACATCAAAGGTCTCTTTGTCAGAACTGTGGGAGGGTGGGCATAGGTGCTTGACTCCATCCCACTTAAACCAATCCAGGCCCCACTTGCCCAGACTGCTTGAGGCAATTCACAGGTTAGTGTCATGTTTCAGGGAGAAGTGGGCCAAATGTTCAAAAATGGGGAAAGCTTAGATGAACAAATTGGGCTGTGGGGCCTGTTTCCCTGCTTTCTGCCTCCTGATGGACAACAAGTTTAAAAGGCCACACGATGACTAAAACGTAACAAGACCTCAAGGAGCAGACGGTATCCCCACCAAAATTCTGAAAATTGATGGACTTAAACTGGACTTATGAGTTACCTCAACCTGAAATGGCAGCAAGTCATCCTCAATCCTCAGGGACCGGCGAAGGTGGTGATTTCCTTCTGTGTGAGTTCACGAAGTTGCTATCAATCTTGTTAGATATGACTTCATTTGGTAGAAACAGCTTTACACACTTTGAAGATACCAGCCTTTCTCCCCAGTGGTAACGGGCCAGGTGTGCAGAGAGAATGGGAGCAGGTGTGTGAACAGAGTCCGGCTGGGAATGGGGAGAGATGTGGGGATGGAGTGCATTGGGAATGGGGCCGAGTGTGTGGCTGGGAGTGGGGGCAGGAATTCCCAGAGGGAGTGGGATGTGTGGGAGGGTGGGAGAGGTGCAGCAGTGGAGAGGAAACTCTAAGTGACAGAATGGATGGTGTCAGACAGTGAGGGAGAGACAGTGCATGTGTGTGTGTGTGTGTGTGTGTGTGTGTATGTGCGTGCATGAAGTCTCTTTCACTTCTGCTTTAAATCACTTTGTGAACAATTTAACCAAAGCAACATCTCAAATGATGACGACTCTTTTAAATGGCGCCGTTACTTATTGTTTCAAGTGAAGCAGTTGATAAACACTCGGATGAGAAAATCATTCACTGGAGGGAAGTTACTACCCCTATAGATAATACATTTTTCTTGTTGCGTGTTAAACCCCAACACAGAAGTTCGTGTTCCATTCCAGATTTCCAATGACCTGATCATGGCAATATTTCACTTTGAGATTGTCTTTTTATCGATGTATAACTTACATTTGCACGAATCTGAAAAAAACGTTGTAAGCACCATATCACTAATAGATTTCATGGAAACTGGTGCAAACTTTCAATAAAAGAGTTTATCAAAGCTTGTTCTGGTGTCTTCATGCCACATTGTCTCCGTGCCGTTCTTTGCAGCCTGCTGTGTCAAATTTTGATTCACCTCAAGAAAAACACGTGTGCAACATTAATAGGAAGCCGTCCTGTTACAAATAAATGTCCCCTCCATACCTGACCTGGCAGCCTGATCAATGTGATATTGTGATAATGACCTTTAATTGAAACGCTATTACTGCTCGCTTGAATCTGCATCGATGACATACAACAAATCCATTGATGATGAGTTCGTCCCTTTCAATAAGCTTCCTTGTTGAAGGTCGAGGCCATAAAGGGAAGTCAGTTTAGAAATTGAGAACAAGCTTTGCCAGTGAGGAGGTGGTACACTCTCATCATCCCCACCAAAGAATTTAGAGAGCTTTGTACTAAATTTCCAAATACCTGATCAAAGCATTGATTTACATGGAGACAACATTTCTTGTGGCAGAAATCAAAGATGATGTGAACCATCTCACACTTTGATTCACTCCATGGTACCTTGTCCAAACACTGGGTAATACTGCCCTGAATCTGAGTGATTTTTGTTTCCACACCTCCGAATTTAATGTGATTCACGACAAACTTTGGAATCAGAGTTTGATCAATTTCAGCAAAGTTATGTTTCCGAAGTTGAGAGATAAACAGATTAATAAGTTTAATTGAGTTAAATGCGAGATGACCACACCAGAGACTGCAGATGCTGGAATCTGCAGCGACAAACAATGTGCTGGAGAAAGTCCACGGCTCAGATAGTATCTGTGGAGGGAAGTGGACAGTTGAGGTCTCGGGTCAGGATCCGGCCACATTTGGAGTCCTGCGGACAGTTCTGGTCTCCCTGTTATAGAAAGGATGGTATTAAACTGGAAAGGTTGCAAAAAAGATTTATGAGTATTTTACTGGGACTGGAGGGTTTGAGTTATAAGCAGAGTCTGGATAGGCTAAGACTTTTATATTATTGTATTTTGTATCTATTGTACTGGAGCCCAAGAAGAGCCTGATGACCTACCTCAATGACTCCAGTCCAATAGCACTTTCTTCAATTGTAATGAAGTGCTTCCAGAAGTTGGTAATGGAGCTAATCAGCTCCTGCCTCAGAGATCAGCTGGATCCGCTTCAGTTGGGCTTCTGCCAAAACAGGTCAACAGCAGATGAGATTTCTCTGGCACTTTAGTCTGCTCTGCCCCATCTGGACAACAGGAACACGTACGTCAGGCTGCTGTTCATCAACTACAGCTCAGTGTTCAACACAATCATCCTCCAAAGGCAAGACCTGGGCCTCTGTGCCTTTCCCTGCAACTGGTTACTCAACGTTCTCATCGGCAGACCTCAGTCAGTGAGGATTGGTAACTACATCTCCTCCTCGCTGACCATCAACACAGGTGCACCTCAAGGCTGCATGCTTAGCCCCCTGCTTTACTCTCCATATACAAATTTGCCAATGACACCACTGTTATAGGATGAATCACAGGTGGTGATGAGTCAGCTTACCTGAACGAGATAGGACACCTGGTTGAGTGGAGCCACAACAACAACCTCTCACTCAACGTCAGTGAACTGAAGAGCTGATTGTTGAATTCAGGAATGGGAAGGAAGGTGAACATGCGCCAGTCTACATTGGGGGATTGGTGGTGGAGAGAATCATCAGCTTTAAATTCCTGGCGATAACATGTTGGATGACCTGTCCTGGGCCTTGCACATAGATGCAATCACAAGGAAGGCGTGCCAGTGTCTTTATTTTCTCAAGAGGTTAAGGAGGTTCGGTTTGTCACCGACTAGTCTAACAGATTTCTACAGATGTACTATTGAAAGTATCCTGACTGGTTGCATCTGATGCCATCTGCCTGTGATGCTGCTGCAAGTAAGTTTTTCACCTTGTTCCAGGTTGCTGTGTTCAGCGGCCTATGGAGAGCTTTCACCAATTCCATCCACACTTTAAATCTGTCCTCACTTTTCTTGGAAAAAATCAGGATCAGAATGAGAATCGGGTTTACTCTCACTGTCTTATATGACAGGACATTTGTTGTTTTGGGGCAAAGCCGTAAATATCACTGTACATCACAAAATAAATAAACAGTGCAATGAAAAGGAATAATGAGGCAGTGTTCATGGACTGTTCAGAAAATATGATGGCGGAGAGGAAGAAGGAGTTTCTGAATCGTTGAGTGTGGGTCTTCAGACTCTGTACCTCTTCCCTGATGGTAGCAATGAGAAGTGGGAATGTCCCAGATGGTGAGGGTCCGTAATGATGGATGCCGCCTTCAGCAACATCCGGGGGTGGGGCGTCACCATTGACCCTGTTGGACCAGTTGGAAACTCAGTTGGACCAACCACATGGCCACTGGAGCAGGTCAGAGTCTAGGGATCCTGCAATGTGTTTCTCAGCTCCTGACGTCTCAGAACCTTCCCACCAGTCACAGGGACAAAATTCAGGATGATGATGGAACACTCTCTGGATGAGAGCAGCACCAACAACATTCAGGACAAAGCAGCCTGTTTGATTGGCACCTCATCCACCACCTCCACACCTGTGCACTGTGACTGCAGTGTGTAGCGTCTACAAAACGTTCCTTCCCCAGGCTACTCCCTCATCATCTGCCAAAACCACAACCTCCCCCATCGAGGAGGACATGGGGAGCAGGTTTAGGTAAACACCACCCCTGCTAGTTTCCCTGCTACACTGCACAGCATCCTGACTGGGACATTTCTCAAACTGTGTTACAGAGTCAGAAATAAGCAAAAGAAAGACATCACTGAGCCTTCAGAGTCACTGGATCCCGAACAGCACTGTGGGAGCACCTCCACCAGGAGGATGGTTCATCATCACCTTCTGAAGGGCAGTCACGGCAGGACAATCATTGCTGATCTTGCCTGCGTCTTTGCTTTATTTTCTTACGAGGTTAAGGAAGTTCAGCAAGACACGGAACTCTCTTACAAACTTCTACAGAGGTACTGTTGGAAGTATCCTGACTGGTTGCATCATGGTCTGGTATTTGGAAGCGCAGGAAGGTAAGAAGCTGCCGAGAGTAGTGGACTCGGCCCAATACATCACAGGCATATCCCTTCCCACCATCGGAAGTATCTATCCGAAGTGCTGTCTCTAGAAGGCAACATTTATCATCAAAGATTCCCACCATCCGGGCCATGCCATCTTCTCACAGCTACCATCCGGCAGGAGGTACAGAAGCCTGAAGACCCATGTCAGAAGTTTCAAGAACAGCTACGTCCCTTCAGCCATTCTGTTCTTGAACCAACCTGCGAACCCCAATCACTGCCTCAGTACAGCAACACTGTGACCACACTGATCACATTGGACAACAATGGACTGTGTTTCTTTCTTTTTTGTTCTAGATGTGTTTTTTCATGTGTAATTTTGGATAATTTGTGTCGATAGTTTATGTTCTCCTTGTGAACGGTGTGTATCTGTGTAACCTGTGACACTGAGGGAAAGTAACTGGAGGTCGAGAGGGTTGAAAGCTTCATGATACTAGGACTGAACATCAATCGCCTTTCCTGCTGCAACTACACAGCGAAGAATGCTCACCAGTGCGTCTACTTCCTCAGGAGACTAAGGAAATTTGGCATGTCCCCTATGATCCTCAACAATTTTTATCAATGCACCATAGAAAGCATCCCATCCGGATGCATCACGGCTTGGCGTGGAATTGTTCTGCCAGAGTCCGCAAGAAACCACAGAGAGTTGTGGACACAGCCCAGCACATCACGGAAACCAGTCTCCCCTCCATGGACTGTGTCCACATTTCTCACAATGTTTCAAAGCCATTTGGACAGGTACATGGATAGGAAAGGTTGAGAGGGATATGGGCCAGTTGCAGGCAAATGGGACTGGCTCACTGAGGCAACTTGGTCTGCATGGAAGAGTTGGGCCGAAGGGCCTGTTTTCAAACTGTACAGCTATCTGACTGAGCAGGCCAGGAGATCAAGGACAAGATGAGGGCAGTTTGCAACATAAACTGTTCCCTAAAATAAAAATTGTCTATTTCAGTAATTTATTAATGAGAGTCAGTGGATATTTCAGCCCCAGCTTTATCTCGTCTCTGATCTTACTCTGTGTCCCTGCATAAATAAATGGGTTCATGCAGGAACACAAGAACTGAAGCGTGTGCCCGGTCTTGTAGAGGGAAAATTGAGTCACTGAAATTGGAACCTGATAAGTTGGTGACGTCGGCAATGCGAATGTAGAGGAAAGTTATCAGTACCAGTAGCCACAAGAGGATGAAGATACCCGAGATACTGAGGATCAGGTCATTAGACTTGCTGCGGCTGTCGATTTCCGGGTCGCTCTGTCTATCATTGTTCCCACCGCCCTGGAGTCTCCTGCGGATTCTAATGGCCCTGAAAATGTGCCTGATGGTTAGGCAATTGAAGAACAAAATTAGAACAAATGGCAGACAAGGGGTTAAAATGCTGTCGATCCAGTCATATGCTACCCAGCCAGGCGAGGTATAACATGGTGACTTGATTTTCCGTGGTGTGGGTTCGGTCTTTTGTGGAGGTTCAAATCCAAAATAGAGAAATACATTTTTGAAACAGCTTAGAGTAGAAACCGTTCCGATCACCACAGCCGCCGTTCGCTCCGTGCAATATTTCGTTTTCAATTTTTGGCAGCAAGTAGCCACAAAGCAATCAAAGGTGAACATCACCGTCACCCAGACGGAGCAGCCTCTTACACCGTAAGCTACCATATCTTTGACACTGCAGTCCGTGAGAATGTAAGGAAAGGTTAGGAGAGTAAAAGATTGTGAGCTCTGAGACATGAATTAAAGGGTACATCACTTTGGCTGTAATAGACTGCTTCAAATAGCTGTGCTTCGCTTTGCAGTGCCTTGCTCCAGAGATTTTGCTTGCTTCAGCTAGTTTTCTTCAGCCTTGAGGTATGATAGTACCAGTACAATCAGTTCTTGTCTCAGCAAGTCTGCACAATTGACTATTGCTCCACTAAACTGACCCTAAGCCCACCATGAGAAACCTTATGTGTACAAAGATAACTGGTGGAATAAGATGGTCTGAAAAGATTAAGGAACTATAGCTTTAGTAGAAATAGTAACTTTTTGAATTAAATTCCTTTGTCTTTAACCAATCACGCTGTAGAAAATAAGTGCCATGCTGCCTGACTAATGCATGGTCATTCCTTACATGGTAATTGTTTGCACCTCTGAAAAAGTATAAGAATGTATGTCTATCAATGTATCTCAGAGACCACCCGGTTCGGGACGTAGGTGCCTGGCTTGGTGCTCTCTCTTCGCATCAAATAAAGAAAGAGATTGAACGAGAACAGTGGTCTTTTGAGTCTTCTCTCCGACCCACTTCGACAATTTGGCGAGCCAGACAGGAGTCCAAACGGCACCCAGTGGTGAATCGATGTAAGTCGAAGAAGCAGAAATTCGCGTTTGGAGACGAGACAGGCCCATAGGGCGATTTGACACTGGTCCCCTCTCAGCCGCGATTCTGTAGCTCTCCCCCTTCGATCCCCGACTGGAGTGACCTAAGGACTCCTCGAACCGGAGAAGGGGAAATTGGTCGGTAAGACCTATTTATTTAATTACTATTAATCTGGATCAGCGCAGAGCAGGGTAACCAGGCCCTGCCTGTTTACAAAGGTTTGAACGATTCGATTAGGCATCGAGTGAGGTAACCAGGCCTCACCGGCTGTTGATTAGTGAGACAAGGAAAACGAGAGGGGTAAATCGGGCCCCTATAAGACCCGGTAAAGAGTTGAAGGTAAGAGATTGTGAGCACTCAGGGAAAAGAGAAGTGGGGGAGGAGATAAGAGCCACCGAAACAGCATCCTGCCTTAGACCGGTTGTTAAGAGGGGAAATCCCCCATGCGAAGGTCAGGATCTGAAGTGGATGCCGGAGTAGAGTGACAAAATGGGATGTTAAAACACCCTTGGGAAAATAGTGTAAAGAAAAGCCAGATCTAGAAAAGAGTTTTCATCAACTTAGTGCATGATATAATTGGGATTTAGAAAAAAATACGCGCTCTGAAACAGAGGTTTGGAAAACAAATTGTTCGCAAAATTGGAAGGATCTCATTACTAAATGGAAAGGGGTGGCAGAGAAATTGAATGAGAAATCTAAACAGACCTCTTGGAAAGTAAACGCCAAAAGGAGGGATATCCCTATTACAGATGACCAGGGTATACCCCGTCCATATATAGTCCATAAAGCCTTGTGTGAATTGTATGATAAAAAAGGAATTAAAGCAAAGGGGGAAACTGGTAAATGAATGGCGCCTTTGGACATGTCTGGACTTCAACTACTTTTTGAGAGTGGGGAAGACACCGATATGGAACAGGTAATTGCATCCGCCCCTCCCTTACCCCAACGGGATGCGGCTGTTCCCCCATTGTATCCCCAATTTCCCTCCCAGCTTCCCACCTACTCAGAATCAGAGGAACAGGGAGCTGAGGAAAACCGACCTAGCAGGGAGGTTTTTTTCGGAACCCATCGCTTGTCGCACTAGATATAGTGGTGGTAAGGGAAACCTTCAAGCTCCCCTGGAGAGTAACCTAGGAGCTAGGGAGATAAAGACTCTCCAGGGTACGAAGCCCAAGACTCCCGCAACCATCATCAGACCTTGGCACCCAACCTCAGGCAGGTCCATAGCAAACCCACAGGGAAGGGAGTGCATTTAATTCGCCCTGGGAACGGGCAGAATAGCTACCCTGAGGATACGGACTCAGATACAGATGATGACCATTCGGGGAGGCATTGGCTAGAACCGTCCCCTGATCGGCCATACCTAAGTGGCAGTGGCCCCTCGGTAAGGTCACTGAAGCCCCTGGGTAAACGACAACTTTCCATATGAAGGGCTCCAAACCCCAGGGCGGGACAAAACAGTCAGTGTGACACGGTTGGAGTATATATCCCCTGGTAACCCCAGGAGATTGATCATGAATGGGGCCCCCGATAGGAAAACAAAACCCGAAGATTTTATTGAGCACCTAATGAGTACCATTAGAATCTATCATGCTACACCCAGGGACGTCTACAGCCTTTGCTGTATGTCTCTTTCTGCGCACGAGAGGGACAAATAGCAACAGAATTTGCAACATAGTACATGGGAAGTACTTGAGGTCGCCCACCCTAACTCGGGTGATCAGGTGCACCTAATAAGGGAAGCCCTTCAAAAAACACTGCTACAACCAATAGATTTAATGAGAGTGATGTCCTGTAAGCCAAAGAAAGATGAGGATGGCCCAGATTTTTTTGATAGGTTCTGCTCCACCTATGCGAGTGATGAGAATTTCCAGAGGGGAAATACATCCCCTCACTTTAATGCCCTTCTTATGCGATGCCTCCCAAAGGAGGTCAGTAGAGCTATAGAGATACATACCTTAGATTGGGCTGTTAAATCTAAACCTGATATGAGAAATTTAGTTACTCACCTCTGGGGACATTCCAAGGCAAACACTGCACCAGTAACTGTTAAAAGGAAAATGATCCATCCCACCCGCCTAACCCTCCACTCCCAAAAATGGCCCCTTTTACCACTCACAATCCCTTCCAGCAATGACTTCTTTCGGGCAAACGGGCACATCAAATCCCACGGGAACTCCCTGTGTTAAGTAATGGCCCAGCAGATGAACCGGTCATTCACATTCAGGTAGAACCTGCCAGTCTACCTTTTCTACTTGATCCCGGCGCCTTCGCCCCTACCCTTGATGAGGCAACTCGATTAGCTTGTTATCTTCCCCTTTCAGACAATATGATTTCTCTATCGGGATTTTCTAACCAAGTCCAGTGGTTACCCCTAATTCAACCACGACGGGTATGTTATGGTAGTCAGCAACCCATAATTCCATTTGGGATAACCCAGTCACTGGGTACGAATATCGCAGGGAGAGATATGCTATGTGCACTCTCCTTATGCCTGGAATGCACTACGGACTGGATTACTTTAACCAAACCGAATAAGGATGCTCACATCCGTTGGATGCATACTCCCCCCCCCCCCACAGTGGTGGTCCTTAGATATTGATGATTTTCCCCTTGGCCCTTATCCTCAGCCGAAAATCCCGTAGAAACCTCACGTAACTCCTGCCTATGATCCCTCGGGAAGATCAATGGAGCTTAGTGCCACGTTTGCCCAATTTGAAGGTCTGAACTATATGATAACCCTTCTTGAGCTAGTTACCACTGCCTTAGGGGTTGCCCTCGCGGTAGAGGTCCCCCCTTTCCTATGGCATCAGCTCCAGGGCATAGCCCCCCATATTACCCTGGCCATTTCGAAAGGACATACAGCTAAGGAGTTGGGTCCGGAGGTCTTTAGGGCCCTCCAACAAACCGAACCCCTACGACTTGATGAGGAATAAGTATACGACGGGAGAAAAATCCAGTATTTTGCATATCCACTTACTTGTCCTGGAATTGTACGACACCACCAACCCCCACAGATCCCCACAGGATCCTCCCTCTGAGACCTGGGCTTATTCCAAGACGCAAGTGGGCTTGACCGATAGTGCACCGGTAGAAATCCTTCTAAAACCCGAAGTTTCCCCAAGTAAAACAATATCCACTTAAGGCTGAGACAGTACTGGGGCTACATCCCCTTCTTGCATCGCTCCTTCAACAAGGTGTTTTAGTCCCCTGTCAGTCTTCTTGCAATAATCTTAGCAGTCCCGAAGCCGGAACACCCTGTGTGGCACCTTGTTCAGGATCTACGGGCTATTAACGCCATTGCGGCCCCACTTCATGCTGTGGTGCCTAACACTGCAACGATTCTCAGTTTAATTCCAGCATCGGCCAAATGGTTCACTATTATTGATTTACAACATGCCTTCTTTTCAATTTCTTTGCATGAGAACTCGCAGTACCTTTTTGCCTTCACCTTTGAGGACAGACAGTATACCTGGACCCGCCTGCTCCAGGGATTCATCCACTTCCCCACTATATTTTCACAGACCCTCTGTGGTCAGCTACGCGATATTCATTTACCCGGCCAGTCCGCTATCGTACAATATATAGATGATCTGCTATTGGACAGCAATGAATGCTCTCCACTCAAACGGCTATGTTGTCCCACCAACCAAGGTCAAACAGGGCCAGTCCCAGGTTAAGTTCCTTGGGGTCCTGATTAGTGCCGAGGGTAGGATGCTAACGCCTGATATAACGACCTCTATAGTGCAAGCTCCCGCTCCCACTACTCTTAAGAGAATGCGAAAGTTCCTGGGCTTGGTTAATTTTTGTCGTCAGTGGATCCTTAACGCAGCATGTTATACCCATCTGCTAAGTCCCCTAGCTTCTCCAAAGGCTCCGGCCACGTTTAGTTTAACATCTGAACAGCTCCAAGCTTTTCAAGAACTAAAACAACAGCTCTCTTTTGCTCCCACTTTGGGGAGGCCCCTTTATGATCGTCCTGTCTAGCTGTACGTTGCCATTATAGAAGACTGTGCCACAGCTGTGCTTACGCAGTTGCACGGTGATAAACACCGTCCGGTTGCCTATTTTTCCACTTGCCTTGATGCGGTAGCGCAGGGTTAGCCCCCCCCCCCACCCACAACCCCCGTGCGCAAGCCATCCCTGCCGTCTACACTATGGTCACAGCCGCTGCCAATATTATCCTTCAACAGCCCGTTTATAATTCCCATATGATTGCCTCCCTCTTGACTACTAACTGTACACAGCACCTCACACAGGCTAGACTTAGCCGCTACGAGATTGCTCTTCTTCAGAACCCCCTTTTGACTTTTGCTTTTTGCTCCACAGTTAACCCGTCAACGTTTGTCACCAGTCCACCAGACGAGTTGCCTGAAGCCCCTCACTCCTGTTCCGAAGTGAATTATTTCTTAACTTCCCCCAGACAGGACCTGACTGACCAGGAGCTACCCCTCCCTGACAAAGCCCTTTTTGTGGACGGCTCCTCATCCGTTTCGGACATAGGGGAAAAGTAGGCTGGTTATGCCATCACTACTACTTCGGAGGCCTGGAAGCTGGGAGACTGATACCTGCTGTTTCCGCTCAAAAAACTGAACTTTTCGCCCTTACCTGAGCATGCATTCTCGCTGCGAGAGAACAAGCAAATATTTACACTGATTAACGTTCTGCTTTTGGGGTGGACCACGACTTCGGGGCTCTGTGGGCCCAAAGGGGCTTTCTCACCTCCACAGGCCAACCCACCTCCAATGCACCTTATATAGAGAATTTACTGCAGGCAATTCAGTTTCCCTCTGCGTTGGCCGTAATTAAGTGTGCTGCACATAAGGATGACACTCCCATTTCCATAGGTAATGCCAAAGCTGATGCAGCGGCAAAGGCTGCAGCAGCAGGACATGGGTGGGAGGTTAGCACAGAAATACGTGCCTTATTACTGCGTGATACCCCTCGAAGTCCAGACATCTCCAACATTTTGAGACCTCAGGGGGACGCCCCTGCTTCTGAAATCCAATTGTGGCGGCAGCACAGTTGCCACCCTCACCCTGTGATGCATGTCTGGACAATGCTGGTTGGCCAGGTATGTGCACCTGATGCTCTGTTACCCTTCTTTATTGATAAACTCCACACTGATACTCATCTCAGTAAGGAGGGAATGTGTATGGTTTTGCTTAAAACAGGGTGGAATCCAAATATGGAAGAAGCAGCTAGAAACTAAGCTATGAGGTGCGTGACTTGCTAAAAAGTAAATCTGGGCAAGTCAATGAAGTGTGAAAGAGGAAGGAATCCCCTCCCTGTGGGACCATTTGAGACATTACAGATGGACTTTATTAAATTACCACGGGTACATTGTTTTAAGTACCGCTTAGTCATCCTCGATATGTTTAGTAAATGGATTTAGGCTTTTCCGACGGTCAACAACAAAGCAAGTACGGTAGTGAAAACTTTACTAAAAGACATCATTTCCCGATTTGGGATACCACGGCAACTATCGTCCGACAATGGACCTCATTTTACTGGAAAAATAATAAAAAGCTGTGCACAACCCTCGGCATTGATCAACAATTACATTGTTCTCATCACCCTACTGCAGTGGGTGCCGTAGAAAAAGCCAATGGAATTTTAAAGGAAAATCTGACTAAATTGACTTTAGAGACAGGACAGAATTGGTTAAAGGTGCTCCAATTGGCATTATACCGTATGCGAGTCACTCCCCAGAGTAGCACCGGACTGACTGCAGCCGAGACAGTATACGGATGACCTGCCCCAACTCCCTGGGACAGTAACAACCGCCCTCCCCCTTTTATGGACTTACAGATGATGGGACAGGAATTACAGGACTATTGTGAGCAATTGACCCTTTCTCTTAGGTCCCTCCATTCACAGGTGAAAGAGGCTTATCGGAAAGATACGAAGGGAGATTGAACTGATCCTGGACCAGGCTACTAGGTCCTAATCTGTGACTGGGAAAGACCGAAGCCAGGACCTCGTTGGAAGGGACCGTTCCAGGTGCCGTTACAGACAACATCAGCCGTCAAAGTGAAGGGTAACAAGAAGTGGATACATCTGAGTGATTGTCAGAGGTGGACGGAATATTCAACTTCAAATCCAGTGAAAAATCCCTAATAACTATGTCCTCGTTCAGGGAGAGGAGTCAGGAGTAGAGGGAGCAGAGGCAGGATAAAAGGAGGGATAAAATAAGGAGGAAGATAAAAACAAGAATGGGAGGATTGTAAATTGGAACTATTATGGTGTTAGGATATATCGGGGCAGTAGAATCAGCGATGGAAAATCATAATTCCTTCTTATCACTATGCCATGTTTATGAAGAAAACAAGACAGGATTCTGGGTATGTGCAGCAATCCTTCATCATGGGGAGTCAGGGGTTCCCCCTTCTATAATACCCCTTACTCAGAACGAGGCAAGACCTATCCGCTTTATGGCGAGGGACGGAACTCTAAAGGAAGAAAATTGTGAACCGGGGGTTATCCGTCCCTAGACCGAAATGCCTGTTATCCCTGCTGTTATAAAGGTTGGCACCTTAGGCCTCTTCCACTTAATTATACCCTGTTAGGACAGGGGCTGTTCCTTACCCCTCCTGCTTCCCCAGTGGGTACCACCTGTTACTGTAACTATAATAAATGTGCCCCCTATCATATGGGGAGTAGTACCTGCACCCGAACAAGCGCGGGAGGATTGTGTCCCGTGAACGGTACCCATTGGGTGTGCGGGTACAAGGCTTATCCTTGGTTACCTGGGGAAAGACCAAATCCCAGAGGGGAGGACTTGGGTTTCATGTAAACACCCACCTCACGTAAAGGGTGGAGTGGGTGCTGTTACCTTGTTTATCTTGCCCCTCATTTGCGTATTTTGAACCACCCCGGGAACACCCAGACCGGTTAATGCAGCAGCGACGAAAAGTGACAGAAACGGATCGATTTTTCTGGACTCTGTTCCCACCATGCCAGAGCAGGGAATGGAGATTCAGAAATTAGCAGCGGCTCTGGAAGAGCTTGCTAACAATACGGCCGAAGCTTTAGGGGACACTCAATCGCAGGTGAACAGCATAACAACCGAAATGATAGCTATCCGTCTGATAGTGTTGCAGAATAGGATGGCGTTGGACTTTATCTTGTAGAGAAGGGGGGCACTTGCGCCATGATAGGGAAGGAATGCTGCACATTCTTCCAACATCACTGACCTGTCCCAGCACATTCAAAAGTACATCTCCAACATTAAGGAGGCAGGGAATAGGTGGAGGAAGGAACCTGGATGGGGGTGAGGAAGCTGGGGTGTTATCGGGATGGAGCGGTTGGTTAGCTAACCTGGTAATTTATGCTTTAATAATCACTGTGGGTCTATTTGTTGGCCTAGCAATATTAAGGTGTATTCTGCACCGGATGATGAACTCGGTCGAGGGATTAATACCCGTGCACCCCGAGGTCACGATCACGAGGAACTTTTGAGACCACTACCACCGGAGGAGTATTATCATGATATGAAAAAAAGGAGGGAATAAGAATGTGTATAAGGTATAATGAAAGGCTAGGAGAGTAAAAGATTGTGAGCCCTGAGACATGAATTAAAGGGCACATCACTTTGGCTGTAATAGACTGCTTCAAATAGCTGTGCTTCGCTTTGCAGTGCCTTGCTCCAGAGATTTTGCTTGCTTCAGCTAGTTTTCTTCAGCCTTGAGATATGATTATACAGTACAATCAGTTCTTGTCTCAGCAAGTCTGCACAATTGACTTTTGCTCCACTAAACTGACCCTAAGCCCACCATGAGAAACCTTATGTATACAAAGATAACTGGTGGAACCAGACGGTCTGAAAAGATTAAGGAACTATAGCTTTTGTATAAATAGTAACTTTTTGAAGTAAATTCCTTTGTCTGTAACCAATCACGCTGTAGAAAATAAGTGCCATGCTGCCTGACTAATGCATGATCATTCCTTGTATGGTAATTGTTTGCACCTCTGAAAAAGTATAAGAACGTATGTCTATCAATGTATCTCAGAGACCACCCGATCCAGGTCGTAGGTGCCTGGCTTGGTGCTCTCTCCTCGGATGAAGTAATAAAGAGATTGAACGAGAACAGTGGTCTTTTGAGTCTTCTCTGCGACCGAATTCGACAGCATCATGCTGCTGCGGCAGTACTGATCCAAGGCCGTGCTGGGACGCATCAGCTGATATCCTGATACACCTCCAGATCATAAAACATCAGCACTGGTGTAGTATGAAGGGCCAGGGGTCAGATGGCAGTGACAACACTATTGACCCCCATGGTCGGATGACAGCATTGCCTATCAGGTCGGAAGCTACACCCTGTCAATCAAGGGTCCGCCTCCGCCCCACCCATTAAAGAGCACACCTGAGGATTATTTTGTAACCCACATTAGTTCTTGACCCTGAATCATTGGCTTGTTTGAATTACCTGAGCGGTCCACCCAGCTACAGCCCTATAAAAGATGGTACACGTGGGATCTCGTCCTTTTTTCCGATAGCTGCCAGGGTCGAGACCACAGGTGAGAGGGTGCACTTTCACAGGGTTCTAGCAGCATCCTGAGTTGCTCTCCAGTAGCGTAGAGCCATTGTTTGTCCCAATTCAGGGGGTCCAGACAATGTACTTTTCGTTTCCTGTTCATTTATCGTTTGTACTAGTTCGTTTTGTGTGTGTGTGTGTGTGTGTATGTGTGTGTGCACGTGCGTGCACTTTACCCCTGTTGCGACTCCCCCCACGTTTCGTTATCACCCCAGTGCGAGGGTGAGAGGGTGTATTTCTTTCTTCTCATTCTGTTCCTGCTTCAGTCTTTGTAAATAAAGTTTTCCTTTTTAAATTACAAAGACCGTGTGTCCAGATACCTCCATCTTTAAGATCCAAAGGAACCTTCCTCATAACAATTGACGCTGCGAGCAGGGTATTAAGGGTATTGGCTGGACACAGACGCGCGTGGGATGTTCTGGAGCAAGGGGAAGAAGGAAAATGTAGGCACTGAGGAGAGGATCCCAGGATGGACCGACGAGAGAGAGGGATTTGGGAGCCTGGCCAGTCTGCTGGCTGACCACGGAGAGCCAGGGACTGGGCTGAGCAGTTAGATCCACGTGGTAAGAAACTGAGGCAACACGTGGTGGCCCTCCTCCAGAAGTTGGTGTTCCCCAGAGCCAAAGGGAGTCAAAGGGGTGCCTTCTGGCTCTGGCATCCCTTTGGAGGCGCCAGGTTGAGATTACTGACCAGTTGCGGGATACCTGTCTACAGAGGGAAAAGGAGATAGAAATGCTTCGGCAGCGATGTTGAGGAGGCCGTTCAGACTGCCCAGACCCGGGCCAACGACCTCGAGTCCAGAGGTAGGAAGGTTGCCTGCTGGCTGTTTCAAGTACAGCCGACGCAAGCCTCCCGCAGGTCTGGCTGGTAGCCGGACCATTTAAAATCCGTGCCTTGGTCCAGCGTGGCGACAAGCTGGATGCATGGCTGGGGGATGGGGACATTTGGATGGATAAGGATGAGGAGAGGGTACCCGAAGAGCCCGATCCCCATTATACCTGTCCCCCCATCCTATGTGTCTGAGTCCCTGCAGGCTCGACCTGTCACCATGCGGTCCCAGGTCCGCCATAGAAGGGAAGGGGTTCAGGATGGGACACCAGCAGGGGAAGGTGCCCGCGGCCCCTCTGAGACCACGGAGACCCGGGACTTCTCCATTAAAGAACTCACCAGCTGGCGGATCGGTACCGCCAGCTGTAGGTCAAACCGCTGGCCGCGTGGCTGCTCCGCCTGTGGGACGAGGGGGCACACAATGTGAGCCTCTCTCACCAGGAGGCGAGTGCCCTGGGGAGCTTGTCGGACCAACAGAGCATTAATAATGGTCTGCGGGCGCCACCGGGAGGGATCGGGGACACCGCTGCCCTGTGGGATCAGGTAGTGGCTGCCATGAGAGCCGGTAACCTACCCTCCTCGAGTGGGATTTATATGCGCGACCACAGTGGAGCACGGTCAGTGAGGGCACCAGGTTCATCTGGCAATGGGCACTCGTGACCGGCATATACGCAGGGACGGGTGACCTCAGGCTGTTAGAAAATACCATCACGACCAGTGCGCTCGAGGGGTACCTGGTCGCCACCGCGCTCCCCAACCTGAGGCCAGTGGTCCTGTCCCTCATGGGACCCGCCAGCAGGAAGACGGTACGGGAAGCCATTACCCTCCTGGAGGGGTTAGAATACATGCAGTGGGGCTGGCCACATAGTTCCGCAGAGCGGAGATGAAGGCTGGGGACACCACTCCTTGCCTGTCACGCAAGCAGCTGTACCTGGACCTGTAGAGCGCAGGGGTGGACCGCACTACCATAGATGGGATCCCGACCCCTGCTCTCTATGCACGATGGAAAGAGCTCTGTGGGGGAAAGCCTAGCCGGGGGATGCCCCGCGACCACCCCAGGGCCAAGCCCGACACTGGGGGCGCCCCCAACCTCTGGACCACGTTGGCTTCCCCCGCAGAAACCGATATTGCCTCCTCACCTCCCCTACATGAAGCAGCTTTCCCTGCCCTCAGGGCTCAGCTTCGAGACCTACTGCGACATGAAATGTCCCACTTCCGCCAGCAGGAATCCTCACCCACAGGGTGGCAGCCCCCTACCCCTCTCCCATAGGATGAAGGCAAGGGACCAGCTCCGCCAGCATGACACCTCATGGGGAAACTGGTGGCCATTTGGGTCTCTGGGGGGATGGTGGGCAACTATCGTCCACTGGGCCACCACCCTCGTTTTAGTTGTAATAGCAGTCTGAATTTGTGCTGTGCATGCCAACTTATTAGAACCACTTCTGCTTTCTGTTAAGTACCACACACTGACATGTATTTCTGTTAGCTTAGTTGTAGCTATCCCCATGATTTGCAGCTGGTATAACTTCCGAGGGGTGGAACGTAGTATGAAAGGCCAGGGGTCAGGTGGCAGTGACAACACTACTGACCCCCATGGTCGGATGATAGCATTGCCTATCAGGTCGGAAGCTGCACCACTGTCAATCAAGGGTCCGGCTCCGCCCCACCCATTAAAGAGCACACCTGAGGATTGGCTCATAACCCACCTTTGTTCTTGACCCTGAATCATTGGTTTGTTTCACCTGAGCGGCTCCACCCCACTACAGCCCCATAAAAGACGGTAAACGTGGGCTCTCTTCCTCTTTTCCGATTGCTGCTGGGGTCGAGACCACAGGTGAGAGGGTGCACTTCCACAGGGGTCTAGGAGCGTCCTGAGTAGATTCCCAGTAGCGTAGAGCCGTTGTTTGTCCAGATTCAGGGGTTCCAGACAACGTATTTGTTCGTTCCCTTATGGTTTGTAGTAGTTCGTTGTGTGTGTGTGTCCGTGCGCAATTCACCCCGTTGCGACTCCCCCCACATTTCGCGATCACCCTAGTGTGAAGGTGCATCTGTTACTTCATATTCTGTTCCAGTGTCGGTCTTTGTGAATAAAATCCTCCTTTTAAAGCACAAAGACTGTGTGTCCAGCTACCTCTATCTTTAAGATCCCAAAAGATGTTTCCTCATAACACTCATGCACTCAACCATTTCTTAGCATAGATTCGAGGAACTGTCAGAGAATCTGAGAAACCTGGCAAAACATGAGCAAGATAAGGTTATTCAGCCCTTTAAGCTGCTCTGCTGTTCAATGTGATCATGTTCCTCTCTGTGGAGAAATCCATCTGTCTCCTTTCACTCACTTGGCCTCCACAGCCTTCTGTCGTGAAGAAATGTCTCCCCATCTCAGTGTTAAATATTTTAACCCATATTCTGAGACTGTGATCCTTTTGATTCTCGAACTCCCAGCCAGAGGAAAGAACCTCCATTCATCCGGCTTATCAAACTCTGTCCAAGTTATGTAGATTTCCTCGAGATCTCTCAGTCTTCTTAGCTCGAGGCTCGCTGACCCAATCTCTCCTCCTCTGATGATTCCACCACCCCTGGAATCAGCCTGATGAACCTTTGCCTCACTCCCTCTTTGGCAAGTGTTATCCTTTCTTAGGTCAGGAGAACAAAAGTACACACATCCTCCACGTCTCACAAAGGCCCTGCACAGTTGCAGTAAAACTTCCTTGCTGCTGTTCTCAAAATCTCTTGCAAAATGCCATTTTCCTTCAACTGCTTGTTGTACCTGAATGGTTGCTTTTAGTGTCTGTTGTTAGATCAACATTTCCCAGTCTGTCACTATTTACATTATAGCGTTAACTTTCTGTGTTTCCTACATGAAGTCACAAGAAAATAATTTTAATTATTTAATTATTATTCTCATAATAATACTATGATCTTTCTTTATCAGGCACATGTACATCGAAACACACAATGAAAGGTGTCTTTTTGCATTAAATGTGTGGGGAACAGCCCGCAAGTGTCGCCACGCTTCCAGCACCAACATAGCATGCAGCATATAATAACTTCCTAACCCGTACGTCTTTGGAATGTGGGAGGAAACCGGAGCACCCGGAGGAAACCCACACAGACAAGGGGAAAACGTACAAACTCCTTACAGACAGTGGCAGAATTGAACCCGGGGCGCTGGCGCTGTAATTACATTATGCTAACCGCTACACTACCGTGTCTGAAAATAGGAGAAGGTGTAGGTCACCAGGTTCCTCAAGCCTGCCCCACCATTGAATGTGACCATGGCTGATCTCTGCCGGCCTCAACTCCTTCCAAAGTGGCTGACTCCACATTTATCCGTGTAATATTGCTTCGACACTATGTACCTACCACTCGTTCAATTGTCTAAATTGCCTTAATCGTTTGAATTTTACTTGCAGCTCAGTCTCTTTGCTTTTGGTCGGCATGGATGCGTTGGGCTGAAGGGCCTGTTTTCTGTGCAGTATAGCTCAATGACTCAATGACTCTCCTGCTCATGGTGGACAAGGCACATCAGTTGGTCTCACACCTACATTCCAGGAAAGAATCAACATGTATTGTTCCTCTTTATCCCTCACACATTTTTCCAAAATCCATTGAAAAAATTATGAATGAATTACGATACATAATTGATAGAGGCACCAACAGTTTGCTGAGCATTAATGTGACTTACTGTCCTGCCCGACCTCATGCAACAAAGTGCACGTTTTGCGGGGTAATTTACAATGAAGGAGGCTCAACTACTCAACGTTCAAGTGATTTACTTTGAGCACAGTGGAGAAGGCTGCAGACAGCACAATGTGTGGAGGTGCACTGGTTGTTCCACGTTTCACTACACACAGAATTAACTCCTGAAGTTGCCGTCAGTTTGATGGTGAATGAAAGTCAACACCGACAGCTCTGCTTTCTTAGAATCAGAAAATCTCGACCTGCAATACCTACTATCTGCTGAGTCTCCACAGTCCCTGACAGTCCATTAATCCTTCTTTAGTTTTACACCATCTCCCATTTCTCTTGGTGACCAATGCTCTTTATTACACAAACCGAGCTTCCTTCATTTTTCAGTGACACAAGTATTTCAATAAATAATTATTTGAATCCAAGAACTGCTTCCACTGTCATCGCTAATTCTGTGTGATGATAGTTATTGTTCGTATGATGCTTCAGCCTTAACCCTCTAATGTCCAGTTTTCCAAAATTTAAATCTTGAACAGTGATTCACCTTTTACCTTCCTTCTTCTGATATTGAATCACTATCATGGTTAGCATCTTTCTCCGAACAATTTGACACTTGCTCAATTCAAGACTGAAGCACAGGGTCCTAATGTCCCCCCTCTCCCGGACATCCTCCAGGTTAATGTGCAGTCATTAGAAAACAAGATTGAGGAGCTCAGAGCGAGATTGCTTCATTGGAGGGACATGAGGGACTGCTTTGTTTCTCTCGATCCACCGCATGGACCAGACGGCAGCGTCGGGAAAGGGAAAAGGCGGCAGTGTCTGCTTTGTGATAAACTTGTCGTGGTGCACGGACGTGGCGGTCTTGTCCCATTCCTGCTCCCCCGACCTGGAACATCTGGCAGTGAAGTGACAACCGTTCTACCTACCGCGGGAGTTCTCCGCCGTCATCCTGATGCAGTCTACATCTCACCTCAGGCAGACATCGAACTGGCATTTGATGAACTGAGTGCTGTCATCAAAAAGAACGAAGGGACGTACCCCGACGCCTGTCACATCGTGGCGGGAGACTTTAATCAGGTGAGATTGAAGAAGTCTCTGCCGAACTACTAACAACACAACACCTGCAACACTAGGGGACTCAACACACTCGACCACTACCGTACCACCATCAAGAACGCCGACCGCTCCATCCCTCGCCCACACTTTGGTAAATCCGACCACCTGGCTGTGCTTCTTCCGCCTGCGTACAGACAGAGACTGAAGAGCGCGGCACCGGTGAAGAGGACGATGAAGAGCTGGACGGCAGAGGCGGAGGAGTGAATTCGGGATTGGTTCGAGTCGGTGGACTGGACCATGTTCGTGGATTCGTCAGTGGACCTAAATGAATCTGCTACGTTCGTCACCGACTTCATAAGGAGATGCGAGGACGAGTGTGGACCCACAAAAACATTCCGTGTCTTGTAATGTGTTGGTCATCCATTGCGAGCACAAACCGGCAATTTCAAACTAAACTTGAATCACAGATGGGCGTTCGACAGCTGTGGCATGCTTGCACAATATAACTTCCTACAAGGTGAGATCGGGCAGCACAAGTGGCAACGACCCATCACTCCCGGATGAGCTCAATGTCCTTCATGCACGCTTTGATAGGGAGAACTATGACACACCCACACGAGCCCCCACATCTCCGGATGACCTTGTGATCTCAGTCTCTGAAAACAACGTCCGGGCATCCTTCAAGAAGGTGAATCCATGAAAGGCGTCTGGTCCAGACGACGTACCTGGCCAAATACCAGAGATCTGTGCGGACCAACTGGCTGGCTGGTTCACTTACATATTCAGCCTCTGGCTTCTGTGGTCAGAGGATCCCATTCGCTTCAAATAATTACCTGTGCCCAAGGAGAGGGTGGTAACTTGCCTCAATGACTTCATAAGAGTACCTGTTGTACTGGTGCCCAATAGGAGGGTTGTGACCTACCTCAATGTGTACAGTCCGGTTGCGCTATATCAACTGGAATGAAGTGCTTTGAGAGGTGGGTTATACCGTAAATCAACTCCTGCCTCAGAAACAACCTGGATCTGCTTCAATTTGACGACCGCTAGAACATGTCGACAGCAGATGCGATTTCTCTGGCTCTTCACTCAGCTCTGGACCATCTAGACAACAGGAACATATACGTCAGGCTGCTGTTCATCAACTACAGCTCGGTGTTCAACACAATCGTCCCATCCAAACTCATCATCAAGCTTTAAGACCTGGGCCTCTGTGCCTCCCTCTGCAGCTGGATTCTCATCGGAAGACCTCAGTCAGTGAGGATTGGTAAAAACATCTCCTCCTCACTGACCAACAACACAGGTGCACCTCAAGGCTGCGTGCTTAGCCCCCTGCTCTACTCTCTGTACACACATGACTGTGTGGCTAAGCACAGCTCCATATACAAATTCGCCCATGTCACCACTGTTATTGGATGAATCACAGGTGGTTATGAGTCAGCTGACCGGAGCGAGATAGGACACCTGGTTGAGTGGAGCCACAACAACAACCTCTCACTCAACGTCAGTCAAACTGAAGAACTGATTGTTGACTTCAGGAATGGGAAGGAGGGTGAACATGCACCAGTCCACACTGGGGGATTGGCAGTGGTGAGTCAGCAGCTTTAAATTCCTGGGTGTTAACATATTGTATCGGATGAGCTGTCCTGGTCCCTGCACATAGATGCAGTCACAAGGAAGGCGCGCCAGTGTCTTTACTTTCTTGGGAGTTTAAGGAGATTTGCCTTGTGACCAAACACTCCAACAACCTTCCACAAGTGTACTGTTGAAAGTATCCGAACTGGTTGCAACATGGACTGAACGGCAATTTGAATGCACAGGAACATAAGAATCTGCAGAGAATAATGGACATCATGGGCACAACCCTCCCCACCATTGGTAGTATCTACAGGAGGTGCTTCCTCAAAAAGGCAACATCTATCATCAAATATCCCCACCATCCGGGCCATGCCATCTTCTCACAATTAACACCAGGCAGGAGGTACAGAAGCCTGAAGTCCCACACCACCAGGTTCAGGAACAGATACTTCCCTTCAACCATTCGGTTCTTGAATGCACCACTACAACTCTAATTCCTAGAGTTTAGCAACACAATGACCACTTTCATCACTCCACACAAAAATGAACTGTCGTTTTTTGTTCTAATTGTGATCTTTCTCATAAAAATTGTGTTTAATTTTTGTTTTTCTTGTGAATGCTGATCATCTGATGCTTTGTGCCTGTGATGTTGCTGCAAGTAATATTTTCACTGCACCTGTGCAGTCCTGTACTTGTGCACATGACAATAAACTCGACTATGACTTTGACTTTGATCATTCCACAAACTAAATCCAATGTGTCTGTTCATTGTTTAATGCAGGTTGATCTGTTCTATGGGTTAAAGAGAGCTTTCACCAATACATCCACCCTTTCAGACATGCCTTACTTTTCATGGAACAAAGGCAAGCACATTTTACACATTCATCAAAACAATCCTGGCCATCAATTAATGTAATTAGCATTTTAAAAAAACAAAGATGCCTTCCTGATCTGCTCCCTGGCGATTGATCTCGGGTATAAATACAACAGACTCTGAATGCAGTGTCCTGTATGATTAAAGCTTTCAACAGCAATGCATGGAGTTCCACAAATCTTGGGGTTGGCCATTTGCTATTTCATCATTGCAGTCATCGGCATTCCTGGTAAAGTATTGGTGTTAAATATCAATCTGCAAAATGTTGTGAAATGTTGCATCACTGCTGTGTTTACAGGGATTGTTGCTTTCTGTCAATTGTGGATTTTTACCCCTTTGCTGTTCCCCCAGTATCATTCATACCCTTTCATTGTTTTCTCCCATTGGTTGGAACTAGTTTAATTGAATATTTTATTCCTTTTAAATCTTATTATATCATCTCTTCTCATTCTGAAGATAAACACCCAACGAAAATGGGAGCAATTTCTTTTCTCATGGCACTTGTATGAAAAGTTACAAAGAAAATTTGACACCTAATTTACATTAATGTTTAAAAGAAGACGTGGAGTATTTAGAAAACGGAATGAGAATATTGAAATAGCGGAACTGAGGATTCAGTAAGTCACTAAGTGTGGGATGGGGATTTGAACTGGAGATTTTGTGATTCAATGTACTGGCTGCAGAGAGGTGATGAAAGTGAATTTATGGAGAGTGCAATGTGGAAGATCGGTCATTGATGAATCCAGATGGACAGGATTTTAGTCAAATAAGTGGAGGCAAGAGGAGGAGTGCATGGTGCGATAGGGCTTGATTCTTGTGAGAATACTGGTGAAGGAGGAAAGTTTTGGGGTATCTTTAACTACATATAGATTAATAACGATGAACGTGGGGAGGGAGCAGAGAAAAGTACAGTTGGGCCAGTTGGTGCACTGTCTCTGTGCCAGTGGAAAATGCCTCATCCCACTTTTAGTACCATATCGAGAGTGATCTTCAAATACACATCCAAATGTGATTTAAATATGCATATATCGCTTTCGGGAAGTGAGTTCCAAACATCCATCTGGGTGTCTTCACAAGAGGAGGGGTCGATGGCATTGTTGTACAAGAGGGAGAAATATTGGATGGGGTGAAACTAGTAGAAAAGAAGCCTTTTCAGGATTTTCAGTCACATGGAAGTGCTGATGAAAAACACGAAAATCAGTGGTGTTGACTGTGTTGAAGTTTTCAGTGGAAGATAACGTTCTTGCTGTGGAATTTTTCCACAGAGACAGACTCTCTGGTAAGATCCAAACTGAAATGTGTTGCAACATCACAGCAGTTAATCACAGGATAGAATTCTCAGTGGGGCAACTGTCTGTCAACTCAGTTTCAAGTGTCAAAGCAATAAAAGTGGACTGAATACCGCCAAGAATAATTTTATCTGAGGTCCACTTTTTGTCTTCTTTGTCAAACAAACACTTTCAAAGAACAAAATATGTACAAATACACAACGTATACATTCCAAACAATCTACTCCACACACTGAAATACACACCACCCACAAAAAACACATCACATGCTCACCATACACACAAAATACACTCCACACACAAATATACAGTACATACCACTTTCACACCACACATGGACACACAAGCACTTATTCTGACACCAGACACTTACACATAATCTCACTCACACATGCCACACACACACACACACACACACACACACACACACACACACACACACACACACACACACACACTCACTATCACTAACACACACACACTCTCTCTGTCTTCCTCTGTTGCAGCTAACTTGGCCGTGATTGGGGTAATGTTCCGCAGACGATGTGGTCTCTCCAGATGTATCACTGTCTACCTGCTGTCGATGGCGGTGACGGATCTCCTGGTCATTATCACAGCCGTGATATTAAACCGGATTGTTCCCATGACTTACCCGTCTAATTTCTTGACCTTCGCTCCGGCCTGCAGTGCGAATCTCGCAGTAACTTATGGTGTAATAGACTGCTCCGTCTGGGTGACGGTGATGTTCACCTTTGATCGCTTTGTGGCTATTTGTTGCCAAAAATTGAAAGCAAAATATTGCACGGAGCGAACGGCGGCTGTGGTGATCGGAATGGTTACTACCCTGTGCTGTTTCAAAAATGTATTTTACTATTTTATATATGAAGCTCCTCATAAGACCGAGCCCACACTGTGCAAGGTTAAGTCAGCATTTTATACCTCACCTGGCTGGATAGCATATGACTGGATCGATAGCATTTTTGTCCCTTGTCTGCCATTCGTTCTAATTTTGCTGTTCAATTTCCTCACCGTCAGGCATATTTTAAGGGCCATTAGAATCCGCAGGAGACTCCAGTACAGCGGGAACGGTGAGAGACAGACTGACCTGGAGATGGACAGCCGCAGGAAGTCTATCGTCCTTCTCCTCAGTATCTCGGGTATCTTCATCCTCTTGTGGCTACTGGTACTGATAACTTTCCTCTACATTCGCATTGCCAGCGTTACTTACTTTACAGGATCCAATTTCAGTGACTCAGTTTTCCCTCTGGAAGAAAGCGGGTACGTGCTTCAGTTCTTGTGCTCCTGCGTGAACCCATTTATTTACGCAGGGACACAGAGTAAGATCAGAGACGAGATAAAGCTGGGACTGAAATATCCACTGACTCTCATTAATAAATTACTAAAGTAAGCATTTTTTTATTCTTTGGGAACAGTTTATGTTGCAAACCGCCCTCGTCTTGTTCTCTGTCATCTCACCTGCTCAGTCCAATATTCATAGAATTATACAGCATGGAAACAGTCCCTTTAGCCCAACTCGTCCATACCGACCAAGTTGCCTCACTGAATGTAGTATGAAAGGACAGGGGTCAGACGACAGTGACGACACTACTGACCCCCATGGTCGGATGACAGCATTGCCTATCAGGTCGGAAGCTACACCACTGTCAATCAAGGGTCCGGCTCCGCCCCACCCATTAAAGAGCACACCTGAGGATTGGCTCGTAACCCACCTTTGTTCTTGACCCTGAAACATTGGTTTGTTTCACCTGAGCGGCTCCACCCAGCTACAGCCCTATAAAAGATGGCACACGTGGGATTTCGTCCTCTTTTCCCATTGCTGCTGCGATCGAGACCACAGGTGAGAGGGTGCACTTCCACAGGGGTCTAGTAGCGTCCTGAGTAGATTCCCAGTAACACAGATTCCCGATTGTCCCGATTCAGGGGTTCCAGACAACGTATTTATTCGTTCCCTGATAGTTTGTACCAGTTCGTTGTGTGTGTGTGTGTGTGTGTGTGTGTGTGTGTGTGTGTGTGTGTGTGTGTGTGGTGTGTGTGTGTGTGTGTGTGTGTGTGTGTGTGTGTGTGTGTGATGTGTGTGCACTTCACCCCTGTTGCGACTCCCCCCACGTTTTGTGATCACCCCAGTGCCAGGGTGCATTTGTTCTTTCACATTCTGTTCCCACATCGGTCTTTGTGAATAAAATCCTTCTTTTAAAGCACAAAGACTGTGTGTCCAGATACCATTATCTTTAAGATTGAGAGGAATAGATAGAGTAGACAGCCAGGGCCTCCTTGCCAAGGCACCAATGCTCAAGACGAGAGGGCATGGCTTTAAGGTTATGGGTGGGAGGTTCAGGGGAGATGTCAGGGGGAGGTGTTTCAGCAGAGAGTGGTTGGTGCATGGAATCCACCGCCTGGGGTGGTGGTGGTGGCAGATACATTGGACAGCTTCAAGAGTTTGTTGTATAGGCATATGGAGGAATGTGAGATAGAGGGATATGCGGGAGGAAAGGGTTAGATAGTGTGAGGGTGGTTATGATGTACGGCACAATATGGTGGCCGAAGGGCCTGTTTTGTGCTGTATGGTTCTATGGTTCTACGGTTAAAAGAACCTTTCTCACAACATTTGGCGCTGCGAGCAGGGTCTTGAGGGTATTGGCTGGACACAGACGCGGGTGGGATGTTCTGGAAAAAGGGGAAGAAAGAAAGTGTAGGCACTGAGGAGAGGATCCCAGATGGACCGACGAGAGAGAGGGATTTGGGAGCTTGGCCAGTCTGCTGGCAGAAACTGGGACACCACGTGGTGGCCCTTCTCCAGAAGTCGGGGTTCCCCAGAGCCAAAGGAGAATGGGACCCCCGCAGGGGAAGGTGCCCACGGCCTGTCCGAGACCATGGAGACCTCGGACTTCTCCATTAAAGAGCTCACCAAGCTGGCGGATCTGCCCCGCCAGTGGTCAGTCGAACCGCTGGCTGCGTGGCTGCTCCGCCTGTGGGACGAGGGGGCCCCCAACATGAGCCTCTCTCACCAGGAGGCGAGTGCCCTGGGGAGCTTGTCAGACTAACAGAGCATTAATAACAGTCTGCGGGCACTGCCGGGAGGGATCGGCGGCGCTGCTACTCTGTGGGATTGGGTAGTGGCCGCCGTGAGTGTCCGGTACCCTACCCTCCTCGAGTGGGATTTATACGCGCGACCACAGTGGGGCACGGTCAGTGAGGGCACCAGGGTCATCTGGGAATGGGCACTAGTGACCGGCATATACGCAGGGACAGGTGACCTCGGGCTGTTAGAATATAACATCGCGACCAGTGCGCTAGCGGGGTACCTGGTAGCCACCGCGCGCCCCGACCTGAGGCCAGTGGTCCTGCCCCTCATGGGACCCACCAACGGGTGACTGTACGGGAAGCCATTACCCTCCTGGAGGGGTTAGAATACATGCAACGGGGGGTTGGCCACACATATCCACAGTGCGGAGACGAAGGCTGGGGACACCACCCCTCGCCTGTCACGCAAGCAGCTGTACCTGGCCCTGTTGAGCGCAGGGGTGGACCGCGCTGCCATAGATGGGATCCCGACCCCTGCTCTCTATGCACGATGGAAAGAGCTCTGTGGGGGAAAACCTGTGACCACCCCAGGGCCAAGCAAGGCACGGGGGTGCCCCCAACCGCCGGACCACGTGGGCTGCCCCCGCAGACACCGATATTGCCTCTGCACCTCCCCCACCTGAAGCAGCTTTCCCTGCCCTCCGGGCGCAGCTCCGGGACCTGCTGCGACAGGAAAAGTCCCACTTCTGCCAGCAGGATTCCTCACCCAAAGGATGGCAGCCCCCTACCCCACTCCCATAGGATGTAGGCCTGGGTCCCCAGTGTGTCTGTTCCGTCACCCTTCCACGCCCGGTGACCTGAGGCCACACATACCCGTAGCGATACACTGGAAAAAGGGGAGTGTGCAGGGGTGGATGGCACTCGTCGACACGGGTGCCCAGCACACTATTGTCCTGGGGAACCCCACTGTGTGGAAAGGGGCACAGATGCAGATAGAGGGGTTGGGGTTTCCTTTCTGCTCGCAAAGGAAGTCAGGGTCCGCATGACCATCGGGAACCAGTCTTCCCGAACTGTGACTGTTTTAATTGCAGACTCTACGGAATGTATACTGGGGATTAATGTCTTAAAGGGACAGTCCCTGCACATCAACTGGGGCAAGTTCACTTTTGGAATCACCTGTGCTACGGTGCTAGTCGGGGTGGCCAAGTGGGAGCCTCTCGTTGTTCCCCCTCCCTCCAAGGTCATTTGGAGTAGACAATATAGGGTGCCGAGGTGGGGGGACACCGAGACATCACAGAGGACGTCCAAGCCCTGCTGCAGGAGGGAGTTATTAGACCCGCAGCATCCCCTTTTAATAACCTTGTCTGGCCCGTCCGCAAAAAGAACGGGACGTGGCGCATGACGGTAGACTACCGACACTTAAACAAGGCTGCCCCGCCCACCCCCCCCCCCCCGCGTCTGCGGTACCCGACATCGTCACTTCAGTCGAAGATATTGCAGGGACAGACAAACCGTGGTATGCAGTGGGAGATCTAGCTAATGCATTTTCCTCCATCTCCCCTGCACCAGACCTCCCAGGACAAATTTGCATTCATCTGGGACGGGATGTAATATACATCCCAACATCTACCACAAGGCTACGTGCATAGCCCCACAATCTGTCACGGTTTAGTCGCCCGAGATTTACAAGCCATTCACATCTTTCCAGGGGTGTCAGTCACCCATTACATAGACGACGTACTTTCACAGGGGCCCTCGGAGGCCATTGTCTCGGAGGCTCTTGATATGTTAATATCCTCCCTCAGAGAACGGGGCTGGGCCATTAATATAGAAAAGGTACAAGGCCCAGTCCAGAATGAATTGCTTCTGGGCGTACAGTGGCACGCAGGCAGAAGAGAAATTCCTGACACTGCGAAGAACAAAATTTTAAATTTTGCTGTCCCCACCAACAAGACGGACACCCAGAGTTTCGTAGGCCTCCTTGGCTACTGGTGGCAACACATCCCTCACCTGACCAAACTCCTGAGACTGCTTTATAAGATATCCCGCAAGAAAGCCTCTTTCTTGTTGGGGCCTGAACAGCAGGCCGCCTTTGAAGGAGCCAAACGGCAGAAAGGTTCTGGATGATTGCCTTTCCTATGTATGGCACAGCTCGACTTCCCCGAGAAGTCACAAGGATAACCAGCGTGCTCCAGACAGTGGCTGACCAACATGTCACTGCAATGTACCAGGTATGCCCTGACCCATACGACAGCAGAGCTGGCTGCTGTCAAGCTGATGGCCCTACAGAACAGGATTGCCCTGGACTACTTGCTGCAGAAGGTGGAACCTGTGCAGTGGTTGGGAAGAAGCGCTGCACCTTTATCCCAGATGCATCCAGCAATATCACGGACCTGGCTGCTTACATTGGGAACATGGTAACTAAAATTCAAAAGGCAAGGGACCAGCACCTCCAGCATGGCACCTCATGGAGAAACTGGTGGCCCTTTGGGTCTCTGGGGGGATGGTGGGCAACTATCGTCCACTAGGCCACCACCCTCGTTTTAGTTGTAATAGTGGCCTGCATTTTGTTCTGTGCATGCCAACATATTAGAACCACTTCTGCCTTCCATTAAGTACCGCACACTGATGCGTCTTTCTGTTAGCTTAGTTGTAGCTATCCCCATGATTGGCAAGTGGTATAACTTCCGATGGGTGGAATATGGTATGAAAGGCCAGGGGACAGATCGCAGTGACAACATTACTGACCCCCATGGTCGGATGATAGCATTGCCTATCGGTTCGGAAGCTACACCACTGTCAATCAAGGGTCCGGCTCTGCCCCACCCATTAAAGAGCACACATTTGACCCACCTTTGTTCTTGACCCTGAATCATTGGCTTGTTTGAATTACCTCTGTGGGCTCGACCCAGCTACAGCCCTATAAACGATGATACACGTGGGCCCTCCCTCTTTTCTGATTGCTGCCAGGGTTGAGACCACAGGTGAGAGGATGCACTTCCACAGGGATCTAGGAACATCCTAAGTAGATTCCCAGTAGCATAGAGCTGTTGTTTGTCCAGATTCGAGGGGTGGGGGGGGGGGGCGGGGGTTTCAGAAAACATTTCTGTTCATTCCCTGATCGTTTGTACTTGTTCATTGTGTGTGTGTGAGCGTGTGTGCACTTCACCCCTTTTGCGAATTTCCCCCACATTTCGCGTTCATTTGTTCCTTCACATTCTGTTCCCGCGTCGTTCTTTGTAAATAAAATCCTCCTTTTGAAGTACAAAGACCGTGTGTCCAGATACCTCTATCTTTAATGTCCCCCCAAAAATGCAGTTTAACTGTGTGTTGCTTTCCCTGCCTTCACTGTGCCCCTTGTCCTCCTGATCACTAAACTTGCTCTCACTGGCTACTGCTTTATCCCATGACTTTCTCCTACTCAGAGTCCCAACCCCCTGTCAATCTAGTTTAAACTCTCCGGTACAGCACTGGCAAATTTCCCTGCCAAAGATATTGGTTCCTCTCTGGTTCAAATGAAACCTGTCCCTCTTGTACAGGTCGCCTCTACTCCAGAAGAGATCCCAATGGTCCAAGAAGCTGAATCCTTGCCCCCTGCACCAGCTCCTCAGCCACAAATTCAGTTGGCCTCTCTTTCTATTTCTGACCTTGCTGGCACATGGCACTGGGAGTAATCTGGAGATCATTGCCCTCGAGATCCTGCTTCTTTACTTCTTACCTAACTCCCTGTGCTCATTCTGCAGCACCTCATCCCTTGTTATACAATCAAGTGCTCCTATCATACGTTAACCCATTCACTTCCACGATTATTATCGGAAACCTCCTCTGGACCCTCTCCAATGCCAGCAAGTCCTTCCTTAGATATGGGGCCCAAAACTGCTCACAATTATCCAAATGTGGTCTGGCCAATGCCTTATACAACCTCAGCATTATATCCCTTCTCTTATATTCAAGTCCTCTCGAAATGAATGCTATCATTGCTTTTCCCTTCTTGGCTACCGACTCAATCTACAAGATAACCTTTAGGAAATCCTGCACTGGGATTCTCAAGTCCCAATGCACCTCTGATTTCTGAATTCTCTCCCTGTTTAGAAAATAATCTGCACCTTTATTCCTTTTACCAAAGTGCATCACCATGCACTTGCCCACGCAATATTCCATGTGGCACTTTGCCCATTCTCCCAACCTGTCCCAAGTTCTTCTGCAGACTCCCTGCTTCCTGAACACTACCTGTCCCTCTACCTATCTTTGTATCATCCACAAACTTGGCCACAGAGCCGTCAATTCCATCACCCAGATCATTAACACATAACGTGAAAAGTAACGGACCCAACACCGACCCCTGAGGAACACTTTGAGTCACCGGCAGCCAACCAGAACAGACCCCCTTTATTCCCACTCTTTGCCTTCTGCCAGTCAGCCAATCTTCTCTCCATGCTTGTACCTTTCCTGTAATATCATGGGCTCCTATCTTGTTTCACAGCCTCATGTGCGGCACCTTGTCAAAGGCATTCTGGAAATCCAAGTGAACAACATCCACTGACTCTCCTTTATCTGTCCTGCCTGTTACTTCCTCAAAGAATTCCAACAGATTTGTCAGGCAAGATCTCCCTTGAAGAATACCATGCTGAATTCGGCATTTTTATCAGGTGCTTCGAAGTAACCTAAAACATCCTTAAAAATGGAATCGAATATCCAACCAACCACTGAAGTCAGACTAACCGGCCGATAGTTTCCTGTCATTTTCCTCCCTTCCTTCTGAAAGAGTGGAGTGACTGAAAGTTTCCTCTCCACTGCTGCCCCTCTCCCACCCTCCCACACATCCTACTCCCTCTGGGAATTCCTGCCCACACTCCCAGCCACACATTCGGCCCCATTCCCAATGCACTCCATCCCCACATCTCTCCCCGTTCCCAGCCAGACTCTGTTCACACACTGTTGTGAGAAAGGTTCTTTTGGTATCTTAAAGATAAAGGTCTGTACACACAGTCTTTGTAATTTAAAAATGGTTTATTAACAAAGATAAATGCGGGGACAGAATGAATGGAAAGCAGATGCGCTCACACACTTCTCAAGCAGGAAATTGCGAATGTGGAGGAAAATCGCAACAGGGGGTGAGGTGCACACACACACACACACACACACACACCACACCACAACACACAACACACACACACAATAACTGGGTACAAATGATCAAGGAATAAACAATACAATGTTTGGACACCCTGATTCTTGGACAAAACGGTTGCTCTTTGGCCTCGGGAGTCTTAACTAACTGCCCCTGAAGTAGTTCTAGCTCACCTCAACATCCTAGGAGACTGAGAGATAGAAATCAAACATGGAGCACTTTTATGCTGCTGGGGGGTTGGGTGGTCCAGCAGGACAAAGGTGTTTAAAAACGGGTCAGTGGTAGATGTGCCCAGGAACAAAAGGTGCTCGCACAGACCAATCCGAGTAGTCCAGCAAGGACAAAGGTGTTTACCTAGTGGGGTGGAGCCAAACCTTGATTGACAGTGGTGTCGCTTTCTGCCATGTGCTCAATGGTGTCATCCCAGCCAGAAGGGCCAGTGTTTGTCACGGTCACATGACAGCCAACGACCTTTTACTCTACATTCCACACCCCCAGAAAGCTACATCACTCACCAATCAAGGGAATAACTAGAACTAAACTAAGAAATATAGCTTCAGGGTGCAGTACTAATGGAAGGCAGAAATGGCTCTAATGACTTGACAAGCACAGCACAGAATACAAAAAACCATAACAACTGAACGGGGGTGAAAAACGATAACACTAGAACGGGAACAGTGGCCCAGTGGGTGACAGTTGCCCACTATCCTCCCAGTGACCAAAGCAGCCACCTCTTTCCCCATGAGGTGTCGTGCTGGAGGAGCTGGTCCCTCGCTTTTGAATTTTGGCCACCGAGTCCCTATCGTGAGCAGCCAGGCTGGTGTTGTTGCTGGATTTCATCAGGGACAAAAAGTGGCAGTACTCTTTACCTAATCACTGCACACGTACCACCGTCCGCAGCAAGTAGGTAATCCAGGGCCATACGTTTCTGCAGGGCTACCAGCCCTGACAGCAGCCAGCTCCGCTGCCGTCCTCGTTTCGTCACCCAGCGTCTGGAGCACGCTGGGGTCATCTGTATGACCTTACAGGACAATCGGGCTGTGCCATACGTGGGGAAAGCTATCATCCAGAAGCTCCCTACTTCCACGATGGCCCTCCTGTCCCTGTGGCCGCGCATGCTGGGGTTATTCCCCAAGGTTCATCGAGAGCGTGGATATAGGGCATCACGAACACAGGAAGAGCAGCAGCCGTACCAGCTCGTGGGGAGCCCCCGGTGGGCACGTAGCCGCAAAATCCAGTGGTTCCCGTTCAAAAGTTCAGGGAGCCCCCAGCTTAACTGCACCATCGGCATTGCTCACAGAGGCACTTGGATACCAGTTTCGCTCACACTCACTATGGCCACTGAAAAAAGTGGAACTGTGCTCATAGTGGAGTCTGCACCAGCATTCCCTTGGCTTACTCAGCGTCTGTGGGATGGCTCTGAGTGTCGGGACTCGGTGGAGGTCAAATTGTAGGAAGGGAAAATACCAACTACTGAAACAACCACCCCATCGGAATCTCTGGAAGAATGTGCTGCACTGGTGGGGAACTGCTGTCCGGCCCCCTCTCCAAATCGAAATACCGAACCCGACAGGGCGTGAAAGGGAAAGAAGTCCATGGAAACAGTTCATTCGAAGAGTATCCAGGGGAAACTGTGTTAGTGGTAGGAGCTTCACCATGTGGTCCCAGGGTCCACCCCAGAGGGGAGGGGAGTTAGGTATAAGGCCCCCGCAGGGTTTGGGGTGGTAGGGGAGGGAGGGCGGGCACGAGGGAGCCCCCTCAAGTCTGCTCCGCCATTCATTAAGATGACGGTTGATTTTCTGCATCTATTTTCCAGCACTATCCACATATTCCTCGATTACCTTCATGTCCAGAACCTATCCATCTCAGTTTTGAATCACACAATGACCGAGTCTCCACAGAGCTCTGGTGCAGAGAATTCCAAAGGTTCACCACCTTCCAAGTGAAGAACTGACCGACCCCTCATTCTGAGACTGTGCCCCAGGTTCCAGAGTCCTCAGTCAGAGAGAAGCGTTTCTCCAGTTTCCAGCCCTGCAAGAATTTGCAAAGTTTCAGTGAGATCACCTCCGGAGAATACTAGCCTAAAAAACACAAACTTTCCTCAGAACCTCTGTGCAGGAAATTCACTGCGTCCCACTCCATAGGTTGGTCTATCTTTCTTTGATAAGGGAGACTTTAATAAAATTTCTATTTAATAAATCCTCCACTGTTCTGTGCACTGAAGTGTATCACTCACATTCTTCCCCATCCTAATCATTCAGCTGAACTGTAACCTCTTGAAGCCTCTGTGCATCCTCCTTTCTACTGACAACCCCACGAAGTTGTTTCATCAGCAAACTTGTCAATACAGCATTTGGTCACCAGCCAATCCATAGAGTTATACAGCACGGAAACAGGCCCTTTGGCCCAACTGGTCTATGCCGATCAAGATCCCCATCCAAGAAAGTCCCATTTGTCAGTGTTTGGCCTCTAACCTTCTAAACTTTTCCAATCAATGTACCGGTCCAACTGGCCTTTAAAAGTTGTTATTGTACTTGCCCCAACTTCTGGCATATCATTCCACAAAGGCACCAGCCTTTGTTTGAAAAAGTTTAAAAACATTCCAGTTTAATGACGTCTTTCCTGCAGCAGGGCGACCAAACCTGAGCACAGTACTCCAAGTGTGGCCTCACCAATGTCCTATCCAACCGCACCGTCACCTCCCAACTTTTAAACTCAGTGCCTTGACTTATGAAGGTCAGTGAGCCAAAATCCTTCTTTAATTCTCTTTATTCATTGTACAGTCTTACCAGTAAGAGAGATCACTCGACAGCTGTGCAGGGCTTGCACAATATAACTTTCTACAATGAGAGATCGGGCAGCATAAGTGGAAACGACCCATCACTCTCGGATGAGCTCAATACCTTTTATGCATACTTTGATAGGGAGAACTATGTCACACCCACACGAACCCCAACATCTCCAGATGACACTGTCATCTCCATCTCTGAGGCCAACGTCTGGGCATCCTTAAAGAGGGTGAATCCACGAAAGGTATCTGGTCCAGACTGGATACCTGGCCACGTCCTAAAGCTCTGCACAAACCGACTGGTTGGAGTGTTTACGGACTTAGTCAACCTTTCATTTCTGTGGCCTTAAGTTCCCACTTGCTTCATAAAAGTACCGATTATACCTGTGCCCAAAAAGACTGTGGTGGCCGAACTCAATGACTGCAGTCCGGTCGCACTGACACCAACAGCAATGAAATGCTTCGAGAGGTTGATCTTGGCGCAAATCAGTCCTGCCTCAGATATTATCTGGATCCACATCAATTTGCCCACCAGCAGAACTGGTCAACAGCAGATGTGATTTCTCTGGCTCTTCACTCTGCTCTGTACCATCTGGACAACACGAACACATACATCTGGCTGCTGTTCTTCAACTACAGCTCAGTGTTCAACACAATCATCCCATCAAAACTCATCATCAAGCTTCAAGACCTGGGCCTCTGTGCCTCCCTCTGCAACTGGGTCCTCCACTTTCTCATCAGCAGACCTCAGTCAGTGAGGATTGGTAACAACATCTCCTCCTCGCTGACCATCAACACAGGTGCACATCAAGGCTGCGTGCTTAGCCCCCTGCTCTACTCTCTGTACACACATGACTGTGTGGCTAAGCACAGCTCCAGATACAAATTCACCCACAACACTTCTGTTGGACAGATCACAGGTGGTGATGAGTCAGCTGACCGGAGCGAGATAGGAAACCTGTTTGAGTGGAGCCACAACAACAACCTCTCACTCAACGTCAGTAAAACTAAAGAGCTGATTGTTGACTTCAGGAAGGGGAAGGAGGGTGAACATGCTCCAGTCTACATTGGGGGATTGGTGGTGGAGAGAGTCAGCAGCTTTAAATTAATGGGTGTTGACATATCGGATGAACTGTCCTGGGCCTTCATATGGATGTAGTCACAAGGAACACGTGCCAGCATCTTTACTTTCTTAGGGGTTAAGGAGGATCGGTTTGTCACTGAACACTAACAAACTTCTGCAGATGTACTGTTGAAAGGATCCAGACTGGTTGCATCATGGTCTGAATGGCAATTCGAATGCACAGGAAGCTGCAGTTACTGCAGATATTAGTGGACTCTTCCCAGTACATCACGGGCACATCCCTCCCCACCACGGGTAGTATCGACAGGAGGCGCTGCCTCGAGAAGGTGATATCCATTATCCCCACCATCCGGGCAGTGCCATCTTCTCGCAGCTCCCATCGGCAGCAGGTACAGAAGCCCGAATCCCACACCACCAGGTTCAAGAACAGCTACTTCCCTTCAACCATTCAGACCTTGAACCAACAGGCACAAACAGTGTTGAGCAACACCATGACCATTTTCATCACTTTATACTAAAAAGGATAATTTTTCTTGTTCCAATTGTGTCCTTTACTGTAGAAATTGTGTTTCCTTTATGTTTTTCCTGTGAATGCAGCTTATCTGATGTGATGTGTCTGTGATGCTGCTGCACGTCAGTTTTCACTGCACCTGTGCACACATGTGCATCTGACAAAAAAACTCGACTTTGACTTTGATCATTCCACAAACGAAATTGAATGTATGTGTATATTTTTAATGCCAAAAATATTTTGTTCCTGGTTGCTGTGTTCAATAGGCTAAAGATAACTTTCACCCATTGCATCCACCCTTTAAGCCTTTACTTAATTTTGTTGGAAGAAATTGAAATGGAGGGAGGATTACACATGATACAAATTTATTCATCAACACAATTCTTGGCATTAGCTGCCTTAAGATGCTTGTTCCAATTAGTGGAAAAAACATAGACGTCTTCCTGAAATGGTCCCTGGTGATTGATATGGGTATAAATATAACGGATTGTGAATGCAGAGTATTGTTTTCAACAGCAGTGCACGGAGTTCCACAAATCTTGTGGTTGGCCATTTGCTATTCCATCATTGCAGTCATCGGCATTCCTGGTAAAGTATTGGTGCTAATTATCAATCTGCGAAATGTGTGAAATGTCGCATGACTGCAGTGTTTACTGGGTTGTTGCTTTCTGTCAATTGTAGCTTTTTACCCCTTTGTTATTCCCCAGTATCATTAATAACCTTTCATTGTTTCCTCCCATTTGTTGTAGCTTTTAAATTGAATATTTTATTCCTTTGTAGCGGTTGCTACCGCGAAATAAAACAAGACGCTAGTCGGAAGATTGTCGAACAAGAACTGGTTTATCTTTCCCGTCTTGCGCTGGTCCCTTTAAGGAAGGACTGTTCCCGCCCAATCCAACCGGCAATGACGTAAGTCCTACGTCATCAAGACTTTTCCCGCGCGGCGGGTCTCCCCAGTCGCTCGGTGAAAGACGAGGCTCTGCCGCCAATCTTGGGCCTCGTCGCTCCGAGGCCGCTCGACCCGACTGCCGAGCCGGTTCGACCGACCTAAATGGTGAGTCGCCACACAACCCCCCCCCCAGAACCGGCGATGACAGTCCCCAAGGTCCGCGGGCTGTGCCAGCTGCCGCTTAGGGGGCGGCCTCTGCGTCGCGGCGTTGCAACCTCGACAGGTTGCTGCAGATCCAAATGGGCCGGTTTGAGGCGGTCCGCCGATGAAAACCTGTTCCCTGCCTCCAATGTCCAAAATAAAGGTGGATCCATTATTCCTTATGACTCGGAACGGTCCCTCATATGTTCGTTGCGACGGCGCCCGAGGTGTGACCCCTGCGAACAAAAACAAACTTACAGTCCCATAGATCCTTGGGCTGGCAGGATGGGGCTTGACCGTGCCGTGAGGTGGAATCGGGGCCAAGTTGCCAAGCTTCTCGCGCAGTGTTTGTAGGACTGCTGGGGGTTGTTCCCCTTGGTCCGAAGGGCAGGTATGAAATCCCCGGGGAAAACTAGGGGCGCCCCAGTACACAAGCTCAGCTGACGAAGTGCGGAGGTCTTCTTTGCGGGCATTGCGTATGCCGAGCAGGACCCAAGGCAGCTCGTCAACCCAGTTAGGACCTTTCAGGCGGGCCATCAGGCTGATTTCAGATGGCGGTGAAAACGTTCCACCAATCCGTTTTATTGAGGATGGTAGGCCGTGGTGGTGTGCAGCTGCGTCCCTAGCAGGTTCGCTAATGCAGCCCAGAGACTGGAAGTAAATTGGGTGCCTCTGTCTGAAGTGATGTGGGCCAGAACACCAAAACGTGAGGCCCAAGTTGTGAGCAGCGCCCGGGCGCAGGAATCAGTTGTGATGTCAGTCAGGGGGGTTGCCTCAGGCCACCTCGTGAACCGGTCCACGATGGTAAGGAGGTACCGGGCTCCTCTTGAAACCGGCAGAGGGCCCACGAGGTCGACGTGTATGTGGTCGAACCTCCTACGGGTAGGCTCGAACTGCTGTGACGGGACCTTGGTGTGTCGCTGCATTTTTGACGTCTGGCAGTGCGGACAAGTCCGGGCCCACTCACTGACCTGTTTCCGCAGGCCATGCCAGACAAACGTGCTGGCGACCATGTCAGACAGTTGATCTGATGGACGGGTGCGCCAACCCATGTACCAAGTCAAAAACGCGTCTCCGCCAGGCTGCAGGGACTATAGGGCGGGGCTGACCAGTCGCAACGTTGCAAAGGAGGGTCCGCTGACCTGGAGCAACAAGAAATCTCGGAGCTGCAGGACCCGAGACTGCGGTTTCTGTAGCTGGGCAGTTCGTCGTCGGCCTGCTGTGCGTCAGCTAGGGCCGTGTAGTCGACACCCAAGGATAGGTTGTGGATGGTCGGTCTGGAAAGTGCATCAGCAACGACATTATCCTTTCCGGAGACATGTTGGATGTCAGTTGTGAATTCGGAAATGTAGGATAAATGTCTCTGCTGACGAGCTGACCAGGGATCGTAGACTTTGGAGAAGGCAAAGGACAGAGGCTTATGATCGGTGAAGGCGGTGAAAGGCCTTCCTTCTAGAAAGTATCGGAAATGCCGGACCGCCAGATACAGCGCTAGAAGTCCCGATCAAAAGCGTTGTACTTCAGTTCGGGCGGTCTAAGGTGCTTGCTGAAAAATGCCAAGGGTTGCCAGCGGCCATCGAGTAGCTGTTCCAGTACCCCACCCACCGTGGTGTTGGACGCGTTCTGCCGTGAGGGCGGTTGGGACGTCAGTCCTAGGGTGTACCAGCATCGTGGCGTCTGCCAGGGCGTCTTTGGCCTTAACGAAAGCAGCCGCAGCCTCGTCAGTCCAGGTGATGTCCTTGCCCTTACCAGCCAGCAGCGAGAACAGAGGGCGCATGATACAGGCTGCTGCAGGGATGAACCTATGGTAAAAGTTGACCATCCCAAGGCATTCCTGTAGGCCTTTGACTATGTCGGGGTGGGCAAAATGCCCGTCCTGGGTGATTTTGTGGCCGAGGAAATCGATAGAGTCAAGTCCGAATTGGCACTTGGACAGTTTGGTCGTGAGGCAGAAATCGCGGAGGCGGGAATACAGATGGCGGAGGTGGGAAAGGTGTTCCTGGCGGTTACGGCTGGCGATCAGTATGTCGTCTAAGTAAATGAACACGAAGTCCAGGTCTCGGCCTACCGCGTCCATCAGCCGCTGGAAGGTCTGGGCGGCATTCCTAGGGCCGAACGGCATCCGAAGGAATTCACACAGTCCGAATGGGTGATAACCGCAGTCTTGGGGACGTCATCCGGATGGACCGGGATTTGGTGGTATCCCCGAACGAGGTCCACTTCGGAAAAGATACGGGCCCCGTGTAAGTTCGCTGCGAAGTCCTGGATGTGAGGGATGGGATAGCGTCCGGGGTGGTGGCGTCATTCAGCCTGCGGTAGTCGCCGCAGGGCCTCCACACTCCGGTGGCTTTGGGGACCATGTGCAGGGGGGAGGCCCAGGGGCTGTCTGACCTGCGAACAATCCCCAGCTCCTCCATGTGACGGAACTCTTCCTTTGCCAGGCGTAGCTTGTCTGGAGGTAATCGTCGTGTTCGGGCATGAAGGGGTGGCCCTGTAGTAATGATGTGGTGTCGTACCCCGTGTTTTGGCCTAGAATTCGCAAACTAAGGTGCAGAAATTGATGGGAATTCGGCTAGGAGCTTGGCGAAATCGTCGTCAGAAAGGGAAATGGAGACCAGGCGCGGGGCTGGTGTGCTGATTTCTCCCAGGGGATAGGCCTGGAAGGTGCTAGAGTGGACTAACCGCTTCCCTCACAGGTCGACTAACAGGTTGTGGGCCCGAAGGAAATCGGCTCCTAGGAGTGGTCGGGCGACGGTGGCAAGAGTAAAGGTCCAGGTAAACGGCTGCCGCCGAATTGTAATTGAAGTGTACGGGTGCCGAAAGAACGTATCGTTGTTACCGTTGGCGGCATTGAGTCGAGGACCGGGTGGCCTGTTACGAGTGTCGCGGACGGTCGGGGGCAAAATACTGACCTCCGCTCCAGTATCAACGAGGAAACGCCGTCCAGATTTCTTGTCCTGAACGAAGAGGAGGACTCTGTCGGCGGTCAGCTCCCGTAGCCATCAGCGGCGGCTGGCCCTGGCGTTTCCCTGAAACTTGCAGGGTGGGCGGCATCGACGGGCCTCCGCACCCCACCTCTGATGGGACAAGCACAGCTGGTCACCCGTGTCGTCGTCTACGTTCCTGGGGTGTGGTTGCTCGGTTGCTGGGGCCGGGCGAGGCGGGCGTTGGGCTCGCGGCCTGGTGATTTGACTGACGGACGAACCGCTCTCGCGCTTGGCCCTCCACAGGACATCTGCCCGGGCGGCCACCTCACGGGGGTTGCTGAAGTCGGCGTCAGATAACAACAGGTGGATGTCATCGGGGAGCTGTTCGAGGAAGGCTTGTTCGAACATCAGGCATGGCTTGTGTCCCTCGGCCAATGCCAGCATCTCATTCATTAGGGCGGATGGGGATCTGTCCCCCAGGCCATCCAGATGAAGCAGTCGGGCGGCGCGCTCACGACGGGAGAGGCCGAAGGTCCGAATCGAAAGGACTTTGAAAGCCGGGTACTTAACTTCCTCCGGAGGCGACTGGATGAAGTCTCCAACCTGGGCAGCTGTCTCTTGGTCCAGAGAACTAACCACATGGTAGTACTTCGTGGAGTCGGAGGTGATCTGCCGAAGGTGGAATTGTGCTTCGGCCTGGTCAAACCAGACGCTGGGCCGAAGAGTCCAAAAGGTGGGCAGCTTGAGGGCCACTGCGTTGGCTGCTGCGCTGTCGGCTGTTGCGCGGGTCCAAAATCCATTTGGACCATCTGGGTCACCAGTGAAGCGGTTGCTACCGCGAAATAAAACAAGACGCTAGTCGGAGGATTGTCGAACAAGAAGTGGTTTATTTTCCCGCCTTGCGCCGGCCCTTTAAGGGAGACTGTTCCCGCCCAATGCAACCGGCAATAACGTAAGTACTACGTCATCAAGACTTTCCCGCGCGCGGGTTCTCCCCGTCACTCGGGCAAGACGAGGGCCACCGCCATCTTGGGCCTCGTCGCTCCGACGCCGCTCGACCCGACTGCCGAGCCGGTTCGACCGACTAAACGGTGAGTCGCCACACTTTTAAATTTATTTCTGTATTGTGTATTTCATCACAATTCGTGGTATTGATTCTTCTTTGCAACTTCTCATCTTCGGTGGTTTTGACACCTATTGTATCATCTCTGTTCATTCTGAGGGTAAAAAACCCAACTAGAATGGAAGCAATTTCTTTTCTTGTGGCACTTGTATGAACAGTTTCAAACAAAATTTGACACCAGATGTACATGGAGGAGATAAGAACAGGACATGGACTGTTCAGGAAACAGCATGACAATATTGAAATCGTGGAACTGAGGATCCAGTAAGTCAGTAATGTGGGATGGGTATGTGAACTGGAGAGTTCCTGATTCAATGCACTGGCTGCAGAGAGGTGAAAAGTGAATTTATGGAAAGTGCAATGTGGAAGATCGTAATTGATGAATCCAAATGAATAGGATTTTAGCTCGAATAAGTGGAGGCAAGAGGAGGACTGCATGGTATAATGGGGCTGATATTGGTGTTCTTGATGAAGGAGGAAAATTGTGCGGTGTCTTAAACTACATGTAGATTGGACAAAGCAGATGACTGGTGGTGCATGTGGGGAGGGTGCAGAGTGAAATACAGAATGGTTTGGTGGATGAAGACGTGCATGTGAAAGGGATATCCGAGAGAGCGCAGCTTTGCAGCAGTGATCTGTGATTTAACTGAGTTATGAAGATTTACAATGTTGGGCCAGTTGGTGCACTGTCTCTGTGCCAGTGGAAAAAGCCTCATCCCATATTTAGCCCATGTCTGTAGCGCTCTTCAAATACATCCAAATGTGGTTCAGGATATGTGCACATATCTCTTTTGGGAAGTGAGTAGCAAACATACATCTTGGTGTCGTTACAAGAGGAGGGGTCAATGACATTGTTGTACCAGAGGGAGAGATATCGGATGGGGTGAAAGTAGACAAAGAAGCCATTTTCATTTATATGGAAGAGATGATGAAGAACACCAACATCAGTGGTGTTGATAGTGTTGAGGTTTTCAGTGGAAGAGAACATTCTTGCTCTGGATTTTTGCACAGAGACGGACTCTGTGGTAAGATCCAAAGTGAAGTGTGTTGCAACATCACAGTGCAGTTAATCACATGATGGAATTCTCAGTGGAGTAACTGTCTGTCAACTCAGTTTCAAATTTCAAAGTAAAAAAAGTCGTACTGAACACCGTCAAGTACACATTCATCTGAGTTCCACTGTTTTACTGCTTTATCAAACACACACGTTCAAATAAAATATCCACCACACACACACAATACATAACACACTCACCACACGTACAAAGTACATATCACTTTCACACCACACACAAACACACTCACACACCACACACACGCACTCACACCACACACACGCACCCAAACATGCACACACACACACAATCTAACGTACACTCACTCCCTCTGTCTTCTGCTATTGCAGCAAACTTGGCCGTGATTGGGGTAATTCCACAGACAATGTGATCTCTCCAGAAGTATCACTGTCTACCTGCTGTCGATGGCGGTGACGGATCTCTGGTCATTATCACGGGTGTGATATTAAACCAGATTGTTCCCATTACATTCCTGTCGAATTACCTGACCATCATTCCAGCCTGCAATGTGAATACCATGCTAGCTTACGTTGTGAGAGACTGTGCTGTCTGGGTGACGGTGATGTTCACCTTTGATCACTTTGTAGCTATTTGTTGCCAAAAATTGAAAATGAAATATTGCACTGAGCGAACGGCGGCTGTGGTGATCGAAACGGGTACTGCCCTGAGCTGTTTCAAAAATGTATTATGGGTTTTATATTTGAACCTCCACATAAAACCCAGCCCACAACGTGCAGAATTAAGTCAGCATATACCTCACCTGGCTGGATAGCATTTGACTGGATCGACAGCATTTTAACCCTTGTCTGCCATTTCGTTTCAATTTGCCTGCTCAATATCCTCACAGTCAGGCATATTTTCAGGGCCATTAGAATCCGCAGGAGACTCCAGGGAGGAGGGAACAGTGAGAGGACAGAGCGACCCGGAGACGGACAGCCGCAGGAAGTCTATCGTCCCTGCTCCTCAGTATCTCGGGTATCTTCATCCTCTTGTGGCTACTGTACACTGATAACTTTCCTCTACATTTGCATTACCGACGTCACTTACATTTTCAGGTTCCAATTTCAGTGACTCCATTTTTCCTCTTGGAAGAAAGCGGGTACGCGCTTCAGTTCTTGGGTTCCTGCGTGAACCCATTTATTTATGCAGGGACACAGAGTAAGATCAGAGACGAGATAAAGCTGGGCTGAAACTATCCCACTGACTCATCATTAATAGATTACCTAAATAAATATTTTTTTTCTTTGGGAACTAGGTTATGTTGCAAACCACCCTCATCTTGTTCTCCATCATCTCACCTGCTCCAGTGCCTAGTATAGCACGGAAACAGGCCCTTCGGTCCAACTCATCCATGCTGACCAATTTGTTGAACTGAGCCAGTACCATTTGCCTGCATTTGGCCCATATCCTCTCAACCTTTCCTATCCATGGACCTATCCAAATGTCTTTTAAACATTAAAATTGTTCCCACCTCTGCCACTTCCTCTGGCAGCTCGTTCCATACACTTATCAGACTCTGTCCTCAGTCTTGGGTCCATCCTGCATTGTGATGGCGCCTTGCTCCTTCCTGCTTATGTTAATCTTGTTCCTTTCACCTCACCTTCTAATCATATAGGCACAGAGTTACACAGCACGGAAACAGGCCCTTCGGCCCACCAACCTCATGCTGACATCAAGCCCCCATTTACACTGATTCCTATTTAATCTCCCCACATTCCCATCATCTCTCCCACATTCTACCCTCACCTGCACATTAGGGTCAACATACAGCGGCCAATTAACCTACCAACCTGCACGTCTTTGGGCTGTGGGAGGAGGAAATGCATGTAGTCACAGGGAGAACGTGCAACCTCCTCAGAGGCAGGCATTGCGAGGACAGGATCCGAAACTGGGTCTTTGGAGAATGAGGCAGCCGAACTACCTGCTGTCCGACTGTGCCGCCCACTTGCAACGAATTAGATGAATTAGCAGCACCAAGAAGGGCTGGTTTACTGGACATTACAGAGGTCTGGTCACAAGGAAGTGAGCTGTTGGCAAATCCACCAATAGCAAGGAGCAGGGTCCTGATAATGCAGCCATCGTTGTATCTGCATGATCACTTTGCACTTAAATGGACTTTGTTTTTTTTAAATTCTAATTGTGTACTTTCATGTAAAACTTATGTATAATTTGTGTTTAATGTGTTTTCTTGTGAATGCTGCTTATCTGATGCTCTGTGCCTGTGATGCTGCTGTAGAAAGGTTTTCATTGCACCTGTGCACACACGGACTTGTGCATTTGACAATAAACTCCACTGGGACGTTGACATGAACCCATTTGGTCACACCCTATCAGAGATATTCCCTTTGTCATGCATCCCACAGCCCACCTTCCCTGCAACTAACGACTTTTCTCTCTCCCACTTCAAATGATATCTGCCTGACAAGTTAATTCTGTTCACCTCTCCACAGTTGCTGCCTGACAAGCTGAGTGTTTCCAGCATTTTCTCTTTTTCTTTCAGATTTGCAACATCTGCAGCATTTGAATGAGCAGTCTGGTCCTGCATTCTGTGGAGTTCATAAAATGGAAGCATTTTGCGTTGTATTGCAGCCCACAAAATACTTACAGGCTTGACATGTTGGGTGCAGGATCCCCTCACCTCTGTATCCCGGCTGTCTCCCTCTTTTCAGTCCAGTTGAAGAGTCTCGAGTCAAAACGTCAACTGTCCATTTCCCTCCTCAGATGCTGCCTGAGTCGTTGAGTTTTTCCAGCAGCTCACTTTTTGCTTCAGATTCCATCGTCTGCCGTCTCTTGTGTCTCCAGCACCACATATAACTCCTGCTTGAATATCAAGTTCAGTCGAGTTTATTGTCACGTGCACAAGTACGGTGAGGTACAGGTACAATGAAAAACTTGTTTGCTGCAGCATCACAGGCACGTAGAGTCAGGCGACACATCGAACAGAAATTGGACAAGACGGTGAAGAAAAACAGTGCCAAGCCAGACATTAGTGCAAAACACCACAATCAGAGACAACTCCATTGTGCAAGAGGTGGTCCACAGTGTTCCGTTGCTGAGGTAGGGTTAGGGGTGTGCAGGTTGTTTCAAGAACCTGATGGTTTCAGGAAAGTAGCTGTTCCTGAACCTGCTGGTGTGGTTTCATATTACTCATTTGGCCACAGCTGCCTTCTTATAATTCCACAGGCTCACCACCCTTTGAGCAAAGAGGTTTCTAATCAGCTCAGTCCTGAGTGACCTATCCCTCATCCTCAGGCAGTGACGTCTGGTTCTGGACTTCCTCACTGTCGGGAAGATCATTCCCACATCTAATCTGTCCGATCCTGTCAGGGTTTTATAAGATTCAATGAGATTCACTCTCACTGATCTAAACTTCAGTGAATATACACCCAACTTTCTCAATCTCTCTTCATACATCACTCCTGGAATCAGCCTGGTGAACATTCCCTGCCCTCCCTCCATAGAAAATACATCCTGTCTCAGATCAGGAGACCAAAATTTCACACAGTACTCAAGGTGATGTCTCACAACAGCCCTGTATAATTGCAGCCGGCATCCCTGCCCCTGTGCTCAAATCCTTCTTTTTGAAGCCCAACACACATTTGCCTTCTTAACCTGCCTGTTGCATCTTTCAGTGACTGGTGCACCCAGACCTTGCTGCCTCTACACCTTTCCCAATCTCACTGTTCAGATAATAATCTGCCTTTGCGTTTTGCCACTAAAGTGGACAACCCCACATTTCCCCACGTTATACTGCATCAGCCATGCATTTCCCCACCCTCTCAACCTGTGTAAATCACACTGGAGTTTCTCTGCAGCATCTTCACAGCTCAAACTCCCACCCAGTTTTGTGTCATGTGGAGATATTGCATTTAACCTTTCACATCAATCATTAAGTTATGGGCAGGCACGGTCGTGTATCGGTTTCTGTAACGCTATTACATTGCTAGCGTCCCAAGTTCAATTCCGGACACTGTCTGTTAGGACTTTGTACGTTCTCCCCATGTCTGCATGGGTTTTCTCAGGGTGCTCTGGTTTCCTCCCACATTCCAAAGACATACGGGTTAGGAAGTTGTGGACATGCTATGTTGGTGCCGGAAGCGTGGTGACACTTGCGGGCTGCCCGCAGAACATTCTACACAAAGATACATTTCTCTGTATGTTTCGATGTAGATGTGACTAATGAAGAAATCTTATCTTATCTTAAATATTGTGAGTAGTTGGTGTCCCAGCTCTGAATCCTGTGATAACCCACTGGTCACTGTTTGCCACTTGGGAAAAGACCTGTTTATTCTTCCTTTAGTTTCCTCGAAATCTCCTACCCCTTGCCTTCGACCTATGCCCTCTGGTTACAGACACGACTGCTTAGGGAAGAGTCACAGAGCTACACAGCATGGAAACAGGCCCTTCTGTCCAACTTGGCCATGCTGACCAAGTTGCCTAACTAAGCTAATCCCATTTGACTGCATTTGGCCCATATCCTTCTAAACCTTTTCAATCCATGTACCTGTCCAAATATATTTTAAATATTGTAATTGTCCCCACCTCCACCACTTCCTCTGGCAGCTTGTTCTACATGGATCACCTCTGTGTGAAAACGTTGCCCCTCTGGTGCCTTTTAAATCTTTCCCCTCTCACTTTAAACCGGTGCACTCCAGTTTTGGACTTCCCGACCCTGGGGAAAAGACTGTGGCTATTCACCTCAATACTTTATAAATCTCCATACAGTCACCTCTCCGAGCCCTGCAAGGAAAATGTCCGAGCATATCGGCCTCTCCATATAACTCAAGCCCTCCAGTCCCAGTCGCATCCTCAAATCTTTCTTACACCCTTTCTAGTTTAATGACACCCTTCCTATAGCAGGGCGAGCAGAGCCGTACGCAGTCCTCCAGATGTGGTCTCACCAACATTTTGTACAGCTACAACATGACGTCCCACCTTCTGTACTCAGTATCCCGACTGATGAAAGGAAGTGTGTCGAACACCGCCTTCACCATCTGTGTCACCACTTCCAAGGAACTATGTCCCTGCAGTCCCAGGTCTCTGTTCTTCAACACTCCCCAGGGCCCCACCACTTACTATGTAAGAACATAGAACACTGCAGCACAGTACAGGCCCTTCAGCCCACAATGTTGCGTCGACATTTTATCCTGCTCGAAGATCTGTCTAACCCTACCCTCCTACAGAGCCCCTATTTTTTTGTCATTCATGTGTCTATTTAAGAGTCTCTTAAATGTCCCAAATGTCTCTGCCCCCACAACCTCTGCCGGAAGTGCGTTCCACGCATCCACAACTCTCTGTGTAAAAAACTACCCCTGACATCCCCCTTATACCTTCCACCAATCACCTTAAAATTATGTCCCCTTGTGTTAGCCATTGTTGCACTGGGAAAAAAACACTGACAGTCTACTCGATGATGCCTCTTGTCATCTGGTACACCTCTGTCAAGTCACCTCTCATCCTCCTTCTCTCCAAAGAGAAAAACCCTAGCTCGCTCAACCTGTCCTCATAAGACATGCTCTCCAATCCAGGAGACATCTTGGTAAACCTCCTCTGTACCCACTCTAAAGCTTCCACATCCTTCCTGTAATGAGGTGACCGAAACTGAACATGATATTCCAAATGTGGTCTAACCAGAGTTCTCTCGAGCTGCAACATAACCTTGTGGCTCTTAAACTCAATACCCGACTAATGAAGGCCAACACTCCATATGCCTTCTTAACAACCAAGGAAGTGGACCCCAAAATCCTTCTGTTTCTCACACTGCTAAGAGTCCTGCCATTAACCTTGCATTCTGCCTTAAAATTCGATCTCCCAAAGTGTATCCCTTCACAGCTTATCCGAGTTGAACTCCATCTGCCCTTCTCAGCCCAGCTCTGCATTCTATCAATATCCTGTTATAATCTACAGCAACCTTCTACACTATCCACACACACGAACCTTTGTATCAATCAGACAAACTTACAAACCATCCTTCCACATCCTCATCCAAGTCATTATAAAAATCACAAAGAGCAGGGGTCCCAGAACAGATCCCTGCAGAACACCACTGGTCACCAACCTCCAGGCAGAATACGCTCCATCTACCACCACCCTCTGTCTTCTATGGCTAGCCAGATTCTGAGTCCACACAGCCAAGTTTCCTCTTGATCCCTATGGGCCTCCTGACTTTCTGAATAAGCTCTTCCATGAGGAACCTTATCAAATGTCTTACTAAAATCCATGTAGCACCACATCCACTGCTCTACCTTCATCAATGTACTTTGTCACATCCTCAAAGAATTCAATCAGGCTCGTGAGGCACTGATCTACCCCTCACAAAGCCATGCTGACTGTCCCGAATCAGCATATGCTTCTGCAAATGCCCATAACTCCTCTCTCTAAGAATCTTCTCCAGTAATTTGCTCACCACTGAAGTAAACTCACTGGTTGTCATTCCCAGGGTATCCCTACTCCCTTTCTTAAACAAAGGAACAACAGTTTGCCACCCTCCAGTCATCTGTCACTACTCCTGTGGCAGTGAGGACACAAAGATCGTCACCATAGGCTGCAGCAGTCTCTTTCCCTAGCTTCCATAAAACCTTGGATATATCCTGTCCGGGCCCTAGGTGACTTATCTTATCCTAATGTTTTACAATAATTCCAGACATCCTCTTTCTTCAGTCGACATGCCCTAGCATATCAGTCTGTCGTACCCATCCTCACACACGTAAAGGTCTCTCTCTCTCTCTGCTATGGTGAATACGAAAGCAAAATATTAATAATGACCTCCCCTACCTCTTCCAACTCCAGGCACATGTTTCCTCTTTTATCTCTGATCGGTCCCCACCCTCACTCTAGTCATCCTCTTTATTCTTCACAGAACGTGTAAGAATGCCTTGTGGTTTTTCCTTGATCCTACTCGCCAAGGGACTTCTCATACCCCCTTCCTAGCTCTCCTAAGTCCATTCTTAAGCTTCCCTCCTGGCTACCCGTAAACTCTCCAGCAGCCCTGTCTGATCATGTTTCCTAAACCTCAGGCTAAGCTTCTTTCTTCCTCTTGACAAGAAATTCTACATCTCGTGTATCACCACTGGATCCTTCACTCTACCATCCTTACCCTGCCTCAATGGGACAAACCTATCCAGAACCCCATGCAATGTACTCCCTAAGGAACCTTCCACATTTCCACTGTGCACTTCCTCAAGAACATCTGTTCCCAGTTTACGCTCCCAAGTTCCTGCCTGATAGCATCATAATTCCCCCTACCCCCAGTTAAATACTTTCCCATATCATCTGCTCCTATCCTCTCCAAGAGCTACGGTAAAGGTCAAGGAGTATATGGTCACCTATCTCCAAAATGCTCTCCCACGAGAGATCTGATACCTGATCAGGCTCATTGCCTAGTGCCAGGTCCAGAATGGCCTCTCGTCTAGTCGACCTGTCCACACACTGTGTCAGGAATCCTTCCTGTACACACCGAACAAACTCTGGCCCATCCATCCCCTTTACACTAAGGAGGTGCCATCAATATTAGGGAAGTTGAAATCACCCATGACAACCCTGTTATTTTTGCACCTCTCCAAAAGAGGTGGTCTGTAGAATTCTCCCAATAGAGTGATCGCTCCCTTTCAATTTCTGACTTCCACCCACACTGACTCGGTGGACGATCCCTCCAGGACATCCTCCCTTTCTGCAACTGTACACTGTCCCTGATCAACAAAGCCATTCTCCCACCTCTTTTACCTCCGTCCTGTCCCTTTTGAAACATCTAAACCCCAGAATATCCAACAGCCTTGCAACAGCCAAGTAATGGCCACCACGTCATTGTTCCACATACTTACCCGCTCTAAGTTCATCACCCTTGTTCCTGATACTTCGCGCATTAAAGCAGACACACTTCAGCCCTTCCAACTGACTGCAATTTTGCCCTTTCAACTGCCTATCCTTCCTCACAGTCTTTCTACACTCTGCTTCTACATGTCTAAATGAACCAACATCTGACCTGTCACTCTGGTTCCCATCCCTCTGCCAAACTAGTTTAAACCCTCAACAAGAGTTCTCACAAACCTGCCCACAAGAATATCAGTCCCCTCCAGTTCAGGTGTAACCCATCCCTTTTGTACAGGTTGTACCTTCCCAAGAAGAGATCCCAATTGTCAACAAATCTGAAACTCTGTCCCCTGCACCAATTTCTCAGCCACGCATTCATCTGCCAAATCATCCTATTCTTACCCTCACTGGCACGTGGCACAGGCAGCAATCCAGAGATTACTACACTTGAGGTCCTGCTTTTCAGCCTCCTACCTAACTCCCTATATTCCCTCTTCAGGACCTCATCTCTTTTCCTTCCTATGTCATTGGTGCCACTGTGTACCCGACCTCTGGCTGTTCACCCTTCCCCTTCAGAATGCTGTGGACCTGATCCAAACGACCCTGTCCCTGGCACCGGGGAGGTAACATACCATCTGGCAGTATTTCTAGTCCACAGAATCTCTTGTCTGCCTCTTTAATCTGGAATCCCCTATCACTACCGCTCTCCTCTTCTCCCCCCTTCCCTTCTGCATCACACGACCAGGGTCAGTGCCAGAGACCTGGTCACTGCGGCTTTCCCCTGGTAGGTCGTCCCCCACTACAGTATCCAAAGAGTATGCCTTTTATTGAGGTGAGCGGCCACAGGGGTACTCTGCACTACCTGCCTATTCTCCTTCCTTCTCCTGGCAGTCACACAGCTCCCTGTCTCCTGCAACTTCGGGGTGACTATCTCCCTGTAGCTCTTGTCGACATGATCATTATCCCATAGGAGCCGAAGGTCATCCAGCTGCAGCTCCAGTTCCCCAACGCAGTTTGTAAGGATAGGCAGCTGGATGCACCTTGTGCAGATATAGTTATCGGGGAGAGTGGATGTCTCCCAGAACTCCCACATCTCACAAGCTGAACACACAACTGACCCCGGAGTCATTCTCACTACTCTGCACTGAAGGGAACACCAAATCACATAAAGAAAGAAACTTACCTGAGACTTACCTTCACATCTTCTCCCCGAAGCTCTTGAACCAAAGCCTCAGCTCTCTCACTCTAACACTGGCCACTCACAGAATGGCCACTCCGCTGACACTTGCCTTACCTTTATTTGCTGCTGTTAATAAAGCCAGTCAGCAGATAACAATTTGCAAATGTGCTTCGTTTAGACTTCTGCAAGGTCAAACTCTCAAGCACACAAGCACAGAGACTCAACTCTTTTTCAAAGGTCCCGCTGAAAATCTGCTCCAACTCCCAACTCTGAAAGGTGAAACTCACAAGCTCAGGCACTGCCTGCCCTGGCCTGCCAAATCCTGCCCTGGTTTGTTTTCCAAAGTTCAACACCTCACATTTATCCAAATTCAACTCCATCTGCCATTGAAGTTGAAGATTCTCACTATTTACCTCGCTTTGCCCTTATAATTTTGTATACCTCTATCAGTTCCCCTCACCCTTCTCTGCTCCAAGGAAAACAAACCCAGCCTATCTGTCTCTCCTCAGCTGAAATTCCATCCCAGGCAATGTCCTGGTGAATCTCCTCTGCACCCTGAGCAGTTACGCAGCAGACGGCTAATTTATTAATTGCATAAGAAGCCAGTTATTATCTGATGGCTCTAAGAACAGTATTCATGGTTGCAAACCCCAAAGTGTGATCCATTTGCAGGAAGATATGACGATGGATCAAGGCTGTTTCCACAGCTGTCACAGAACATGCAGAAATCTCAGCAAAGCGGCCAGATCCCTCCTACTACCTCCTCCACCGATGAAGCAAATCCCAAACGGGAGAGCGAAGATCAGCCTCTTCAAAAGAAGAAATGAGGAAGAGATTGTTTTTCACTAACAAACTGGAGCCATGGTATTGGATGTTTGGATTCACACTTGGTGATGTACAAATTATCTCATCTTGTCCTGAGCAACTGATGATTTTAATTTTATAATTTACATGGATGTTGAACAATTGCAGTTGCTTCTTTTGAATGGACTTGTGAAGACTTTCTATCAAATACGGTTCAGTTTCGTTCTGTTGAATCCATTTGCCTGCTGGCTGGAATCGTAAGCTAAAGGTGAAGGACCCAGGCTTGGGTGGTCTTTCCGATCCAATACATTGGCAGTTTGTTGGGGCTCATGTTGCCTTTTATTCTCCAGTTCCACGCACTTGTGGATTTGACTCAAAATGTTCAGCTTGAGTATAATTAATGACAATGAACAAGAACATGAGAAATATCCCACTCATCAACATATTTTATTGAGAAAATGACTATCACATCGTTCAGTTTTAATCTTCTTTACAAATATGAACTTTCTGAGAAGATCCAATGCTTGTTTTATTCATCAGCAGAAACATATTCAACAGGTACTGCTATTAACTGGAATCCTTGCAGAACATTGAAATGTAAAGCAATTAATTTTAAATGTGATTCCTGGCACTGTAGAAACTGATCTCCTCCACGAGGGAATCTGATTCTTTTCTAATTTCTGAATTGCTAACTTTAGAAGATGAAGGATTAAGGTCACGTTGATGGGCTTGAGCTGAAGAGACCGACACAATACTGGGTAAAACTGTGGGGTTAAGGCATTTATGCTGTCTCTCTAACAGTTCCTCAGAACTGCTGTCAAAAAGAAAGAAAAATATATGAAATAAATCTTTAGCTAATATTACAGTGACATGCATTTGACCGCATTAAAATACAACACAAGTCGGCCCAATCTGCCAAAGCCTGTGATTATTACTCAAGCTATAAAGTGGAAACAGACTATGTAGAGATTGAGAGATGACCTTACAGAGGTGTTAAAATCATGAGGGTATTGATAGAGTGAACACACACAGTTTTCCCCAGGGTAGGGGAACTAAAAACTAGAGGGCAGAGGTTTATGGTGAGAGGTGAAAAATCTAAAGGACCTGATGGCATCTGTGGAATGAGCTGCCAAGTAAGGGGTTGAGGCAAGTACAATAACACCATTTAAAAGACACTGGGATAAGTCCATGGATAGGAGGGGAATGCTGCCAGGGTGGTGGTAGAGACAATCTCATGGTCAGCATGGACGAGTTGGGCCGAGGGCCTGTTTCCATGCTGTATCACTCTGTGACTCTGACCCCACCTCCCTTCAGGAGGAGGATATTAGAGAATGTATAAAAATTATTTGATCCACTATCTGCTTGTTCTCAGTGTTATTGTTACGTTTTGGTGACCTGTGAGAACAGTGACCTCAAATCTATCTCTGTCCATCGGTATTCTTCAAACATACTTGGTATATGACCTGTTACTTTATATCTCTAACCCGGAGAAATCTATCCCTGCAGTATTATAACTTCCTGCTCAGTTTAGTGTTTTCTCTGGTTATAGATTAAATCTTAATAAGAGTGAACTTGTCCATTAAACATGCAAACCCCATATTTATAGGCAATTACCAGTTAGATTAGTGACTGATTACTTTACGTACCTGGTGTGTTAAATTACCAAGAAACACAAGGACTTATTTAAAGTTAACTTCTTATCTTTAATTGATTACGTTAAACAATTATTTACTAAATGGTCCCCATTCTCTCTATCATTAATTGGCCAAATTAATGCAGTTAAGATGAATATTTTACCAAAATTTTTGTATCTATTTCAGGTGATTCCAACTTTTATCTCAAAATCCTTTTTTGACACTATTGATTCCAAAACTCTTTCATATATTTGGCAGAATAAAAACCCAAGGTTAAGTAAGAAATATTTACAAAAATTAAAAAGGGATGGTGGTATGGCTTTGCCTATCTTTAGATTTTACTATTGGGCAATTAATATTAGATACTTAATTTTCTGGGCACAAGATTTCGATGCAATTCAATGTCCTTGTTGGGTACAACTTGAGTGTGAATCCGTGCAAGGATTTTCATTAGTTTCTATTTTAGGAGCTTCATTCCCTTTTGCACTTACTAAATTGAGTAAACAAGTCACTAATCCAATAGTTAAACACACAATACGGATATGGTTTCAATTTCGCAAATTCTTTGGATTGAATAAATTTAATTTATCAAGTCCTATTCAACCTAATGTTTCTTTCAACCATCCAGAATTGACTAAGCTTTTTCTTTATGGAAAATGAAAGGAATAACATGTTCCGTGATTTATTCGTTGATAACTGTTTTTCATCTTTTGAACAGTTGTCTAATAAATACAATCTGCCTAGATCACATTTTTTTTCAATATTTACAGATTAGAAATTTTTAAAAAGTTACTTTACCTTCTTTACCGACAAATAAAATTGAAATTACTGGAAAAATCTTAGGTTTTAATCCTTATCAGAAGGGCCTGACATCAATAATTTATGATCAAATTATGAAAATACACCCAGAGACACTTGATAAAATTAAGAATGAATGGGAAAGAGAACTCCAGATACTTTTACCTACAGAGACAAGGAAGAAAATTCTTCAGTTAGTTAATACATCTTCAATGTGTGCCCGACACTCTTTGGTACAGGACCCATATGTCCAAGGACAAGCTAGCCCGTTTTATCACCACATAAATCCTATATGTGACAGATGTAATTCGGAGGTGGCTTCCCTGACACATATGTTTTGGTTTGTCCCCTTTTGGAAAAATATTGGAAAGACATTTTTAACATTATTTCATCTGTATTGAACATTGATTTACAACCTCATCCTGTTACTGCAACTTTTGGGCTACCAATGATGGAATCTCGCCATTTATCTGCTTCTGCTCGTTGTATGATTGCTTTTGTTACAATAATGACCAAGCGATCCATTTTGTTCAAATGGAAGTATCCAATACCTCCCACCACTTTCCAGTGGTTTTCTCAAACTATATCGTGTATAAACTTAGAAAACCTTAGGATTGGTACTGTTGATCCTTCGCTTAAATTTGAGAAAGTTTGGAATCCATTTATTCAATACATTCATATAATAAAAGCTGACCTTTTTCAGATCCCTCTGAATAACCCTTGAATACAGAGGAGCGGAGTTAACGACATGATTTTTTTTTAATTGAAGAAATATCAGTCCATTTTTTTTTGAAGTTTTTGGTTTCTTTTGGTTTATTATTATTTTTATTTGATTTGAGGGTTCTTTTCTCATATAAGTAAATCTCCTTTCTATTTTCCTTTTGTATTATCTTCACTTAATAAGAGAGCAGGATCTAGACTACTTTTTTTTACCCCTTGTGATGATATATATTAACTGTTGTGATTGTTATCCTGATCTCTTTGCACCGGGTGTAGAATTATTAATGTTGTATATATTAATTTGTAATAACTGAAAATTAATAAAAAGATTGAAAAGCAAAATCCAGCTCCGTTCCTGGGGAAGTAAGAGCCTAGACTAACGGTGAGGGGTGATTTAGAGTAAGGAGGAAAGCTTCTTCTGGCCTACACCTATTTCAAGTCTTAAAAAAAGTAACACACCCTTTCCTCCCTGGTCCTGTTCAATTGCTGTTTCAGAATTTCATGTAACGGTGGGTCAGATTTCCAAGCACAAGGCACAACGATTCCAATATAAACTCTGCATTAAGTAATAGAAAACAGACACACAGAAAATCGGAGTAGGCCACTCGATCCTTTGAGCTCTGCTGTGGCTGATCAGTTTCCTCAATACCACATTCCAACTCGCGCTCCATACCACTTGATGCATTTTTCATCCAGAAACTTGTTCTCATAGAAGATTATAAAATTATTCAGGCATGGATAGAGTATACAGCCGGTATCTTTTTCCTCAGGGTTGATGTGTCTTATACTAGAGGGCATGCATTTGAGGTGAGGGGGGTCAGTTCACAAGAGATGTGTGGGGCAAATTGTTTTATATATATACGCAGAGAGTGGTGGGTGCCCAGAATGCGCTGCCAGGGGTGGCGGTGGAGGCAGATACAATAGAAGCCTTTAATAGGCTCTCAGATGGGCACATGAATATGCAGAGAATGGAGGGATATGGACCATGTGCAGGCAGAAGGGATCAGTTTAATTCGACATTATTAACTAAATTAGTTCAGCACAACATTATGGGCCGAAGGGCCTGTTTCTGTTCTACACTGTTCTGTGTTCTAAATTTGCCTCTTCCTTAAAAATTTTCAGCAACTTCTCCTCTACAGCTCTTTGTGGTAAAAATCCCACAGGTTCACCAACCCTTGGGTGAAGAAATTTCTCACCACCATCCAAAATGTCCTGCCCTGTTTCCCGAGGCTGTGGTCCCTCTCTCTGAACACTGCAGCCAGGAGAGAGATTTGGCCCTGTCTAACCCATCAGAATTTTATGTTGCAATTGGATTCCACTCTCATTTTATCTAAGCTCTCGTGAACTTAAACTAGTCAATTTAACGTCTCTGGATACAGCAATCTATCGCAGCCAACTTGCACCTCAGACCTTCATGGTTTTCTTCACTTGGACTCAGGACTCGATCTTGGAATCAACTTTCTCACCCTCCACCTTCAAGAAGAATTTTGTTTTGTTTTCACTCTTTCCCAAGGGGCTTTGCACAACAACTTTGTAATTCATCCTTTCTCATTAAGGGGTTAGGGTTAGGGTCTAGGATTTTTTTTTCTCCAGTTGTTTCTGTAATGCACTGGACCAAAAACAGACACAAAGGATTCCCGACTACAGTATTTTTGCTAATTTGCTTTACCCAATCTAATTGTAGATCAAATTCTCCATTATTCCAGTTATACTTTTATTCCACTGTCTAATTTTGTGTTTAATGCTATCCCCTACATCAGCACTTGTATACAGAACCCCACCAACATTTACTTCCCCTCTGTGTTCCTTGGCTCCATCCACACAGATTCCACATCAGGATTCTCCGAGCTGATGTCCTTCCTCAATATTGAACTGATTTCCTTTTTTACTGACAATCCTACTCCACCTCCCTTCCCTTTTTGCCTCTCCTTCCTGAACATCAAATGCCTCTGGATGTACTGTTCCCATCCATGGTCACCCTGCAGCCATATCTCCATATCGCAACCACATCAGATCCATTTACATCTACTTGTGTGATGAATGTTCCTATTTATTGTGCATTGAGACACCGTGTCTTTCACCTCGTTAAACATTCTCGGACATCTTTGCATGATTTTGCTCTGTGACCATTTCCTTAATGCCCTTGATTTGTCTGCCTCCCTGTCCTATGTTTCAATCCTCCTTTCCACCTCCCTACCCAGGTTTCCATTCCCTCTTCCATTCCAGTTTAAACACTCTCCAACAGCACAAACAGGTACCCCATGAGTACATAGTCCTCCTACTCGAGTGTAACCTGTTCCACTTGTACAGATCCCACCTCCACCATATCCAGTTCCAATGCCTCAGGAATCGAAATCCTTCCCTCCTGGAATCTCTCCAGCCGTACACTAATCCCATCTCTTCCCTTGTTCCTATATACTCGGTAGCACGTGGCACAGCAAGTAATCCTGAGGTTACAGGCTGTTCTGCTATAACACGATAGTTATGTTCTGAAGAAACCTCGTGTTACAGAAAGTCACCTTATAGTAGAACAGGCTGTAGATGCCTTCAAAGCACAGATTTAAACAGGGGCAACACACAGTCCTGATGAAGGGTCTTGACCCGAAACGCCAACTGTCCATTTCCCTCCATAGATGCTGCCTGACCCGCTGAGTTCCTCCAGCATTTTGTGTGTTGCTCCAGGTTTCCAGCATCTTCAGTGTGTCTTGTGTCACAGATTTCAACAGGTTTTCCCAATTGTTCTATAACCAATGCGGCCCGCACAATTCAAATTGTGTTCCCGAATCCATCATCCGCGTTATGACCATTTCACGTTATGGAAAAACATGTTGCAGCAGAGCTACCTGCACTCTGGGTCCTGCCTTTTAACTTAGCTCCTCACTCCTTAAATCCATACTGGGGGACTTCATCACTTTTTCCACCTCCGTCACTGGACCCAACATGTACAACGACTGCTGACTGTTCACCCTCCTGCTTCAGAACATCACAGACCAGCAATTCGACATCCCACTTTCTTGTCACCGCAGGACAGGACTGGCATCTGAACGTTCCAGTGTCTGGAATCTTCAGACGTGACAGGGAGGGGTAGAAGTGGTGGCATTACAGCATTGATTCAGTCATCCATTCCAGTGGTATTGAGGGAGGATATTCAGATGAGGCTCCTCTGTGGGTAGACATCAGGAACAAAGAGTTGTTACGGACTCGGCGAATGTCCCTTTAAGATAGAGTTAGTAGTGTGTGTGTGTGTGTGTGTGTGTGTGTGTGTGTGTGTGTGTGTGTGTGTGTGTGTGTGTGTGTGTGTGTGTGTGTGTGTGTGTGTGTGTGTGTGTGTGTGCGGCGTGCTTACATCAACCAAAGAAAAAGGACGTAATGACGTTGTTGAAGAAGTCAGTGGAAGTCAGTCAGAAGAGAGAGAGTGAAAGGAGAGAGAGAGACACCAGCCTGCTGGTTTCTCTATCGATGGATGAGAAACAATAACTGTGTCTGTCACTACAATCTACGTATGGAAATTGGAAGTAATCCCGTGGAGTTCACTTTGTCGTTAACCTGTAGAGGGAAACAGGTATATGTGTGGACGGCCACGGTTCGGATGCTTTTTGGGGTGAGGAAGTCAATACCATAAACACTGAGATGTTGTTTGGGTTCCATCGTGGAACATTAGGATTTCGTAATTACTCTCTCCATGTTCTCTCTCCATCTACATTTTATCTTCAGATAACGGTGGTTGTTGGAAAAGCCTTGCTCATGTTTCACCTTACGGCTTGCTGAACTGAACTTTGAAAACTATTCTTGAACTTGGAGTTTGGGACTTTGCCACACACACAACGAGTTTAGTTTTGGGGTTAATGTTCAAGGTTTAACATTTTTACTTCTAACATTCTAACATTTTTACTTTTATTTTTCTTATTGTCATAAGTAGTGATTAATAAAATACTTTTTAACACTTTTAAATTTCGGTGTGTTTCTTTTGTTGCTGGTTCGTGACAAAGGGAACTGTCACTCTGCTGGGTGCACACAAACCTCCAGACTGTGAAAAGAGTCGGAGGCTCCAGACCTGGAAGAGGAGAGTGGGGAAAGAGCAGGGAAGCCAAGAAAGGAAACAACATTTAGTTTAAAAGAAGAGTGACTCACACACTTGGCCACAGCTGCTTCTGGGTGTCAGTGATGCAGTGTGAAATCACAGGTCAACAATAGGTGATTGGTCAGTATTCTTCCAAGTCTCTTCTGATTGGCTGAGATAGTTAAATCTGTGGATATTGTTGTATCCAAGGGGGGGCAGCAGGTTATTCCTGTTTTCCACTTTTTATTTATTTTTGTAACTTACAGTAATCTTTGTGTCTTTATGTCTTGTGCTGTCCCGCTGCCGCAAAACAACACATTTCACAACATATGTCAGTGACAATAAACCTGATTCTAATGAAATAAATAGAACAAGAACAGTTGGGTGCACAATAACTTGTTGTTGCAACATGTGGGAACTGGTGGACCCACTGAAGTTAATGGTGGCCAAATCTGCAGCAAATGTTGGCTGCTCGGGGAACTTCATCTCAAGGTCAATGAGCTGGAGGCCAAGTTTCAGGCACTACGACACATTAGGGAGGGCAATTCAAGAACTAGAGGGCATGGATTGAAGGTGAAAGGGCAGATTTGAAAGGAACACGAGGGGCAACTCTGTTACATAAAGGGTGGCAGTTGGACAGGTACATGGGTCGGAAAGGTTTAGAGGGATATGGGCCAAATGCTAGCAACTGGGTCTAGCTTGGATGGGGCATCTTGGTTGGCATGGACCAGTTGGGCCGAAGGGCCTGCTTCCATACTGTCTGACTCTATGACTCTATCAGGAAGGTGTAGAGTTACATGCACACTGTTGTGGGGGCCATCTCACCTCTTAGATTAACTGGATGGTGTGATAGCAAAAGGGAATTGTCCTTGAGGAATCACAGCCCTTACCGTTATCACATCCTCTCTTCCAGGACAGAATCAACAAGAATTGTTCCTCATCACAACTCGCACATTTTCCCTCATGGGCCAACACACACTAGTTATCCTCCAATCTGCAAAGTACTCAGTGGCAAAGCATCCGCCTCAAATCTGATGTCAATATCAGCTGCCCTGAAAGATAGAGCAAGCTCTATGGAGGGTGCTCCAGTGTTCTCCACTCTCAGTTCAAGTAGATTCCCAGCAGCCAGAACCTCCTAGGTTATGAAGTTGGTGAAACAATGAACACCTCAGGAATTCTGCTGAGATACAAATCAAGATGCAAAAAGCATTTTAAAATTAAAGCAACATTCCCGTCCTATTTTGTATTCCTTGAGCGGCACTGACCCAGAAAAATCGAGGATCTTTGGAACTATGCCTGTACAGAGGGAACGGTCTGCTGGTTACCCAGCCTCTTGCTCTTGCAGTGACAGTATTTATGTGGCTGGTTCAGCGGACCTTCCAGTCGATGGTGATTCCCAGGCCTGTGAAGCAGGAGACCAGGCAATGGTAGTGCCATTTATTGTCAAGAACAGTGAAACATGTGAAGAAGTCTAAATACCAACTTTAAATTAAACCAAAATCCAGTGAAAAGATACATCTGAATGAAAAACGATACATAAATGACAGAGCCACCAACAGTTTGCTGAGCATTAACGTGACTTACTGTCTTTCCCGACCTTATGCATCAAAGTGAACGTTTTAAAATGAAGGAGGCTCAACTACTCAACGTTCAAGTGATTTCCTTTGAGCACAGTGGAGAAGGCTGCAGACAGCACAATGTGTGGAGGTGCACTGGTTGTTCCACGTTTCACTACACACAGAATTAACTCCTGAAGTTGCCGTCAGTTTGATGGTGAATGAAAGTCAACATCAACAGTTATGCCGTCTTAGAATCAGAAAATCTCGACCTGCAACACTCACTATCTGCTGAGTCTCTGCAGTCCCTGACAGACGATTAATCCTTCTTTAGTTTTACACCAGATCCCATTTCTCTTGGTGATCAACATTCTTTATGACACAAACCGAGCTTCCTCCATTTGTCAAATTAGACAGACACTGAAGAGCTCAGCACCGCTGAAGAGGACGATGAAGAGCTGGACGGCAGAGGCGAAGGAGTGAATTCGGGATTGCTTCGAGTCGGTGGACGAGGATTTATCAGTGGACCTTAATGAATCTGCCATGGTCGTCACTGACTTCATAAGGACACGCGTGGACGAGCATGTACCCACAAAAACATTCCGAGTCTTCCCCAACCAGAAGCCCTGGATGAACCAGGAGATTTGTAATCTGCCGGTCGGCCATTGCGAGCACAAACAGGCAATTTCAGACTAAATTGAATTCACAGATGGACGCTCGAAGCTGTGGCAAGACTTGCACAATATAACTTCCTACAAGGTGAGATCGGGAAGCAGAAGTGGAAGGAGAAGCGGAAGCAGAAGAGAAGCACAATCACTCCCGGGTGAGCTCTGTGCCTTTTATGCACGCTTTGATAGGGATAACTATGACACACCCACACGAGCCCCAACATCTCCGGATGACCCTGTAATCTCAGTCTCTGAGGCTGACGTCAGGGCATCCTTCAAGAGGGTGAATCCACGAAAGGCGTCCAGACGACGTACCTGGCTGAGTACCAGAATTCTGTGAGGAACAACTGGCTGGAGTGTTTACAGACATATTCAACCTCTCGCTTCTGTGGTCTGGGGTTCACATCTGCTTCAGAGAGACATCTATTGTACCGGTGCCCAAGAAGAGCGTGGTGACCTACCTCAATGACACCTCAACAGTTAGGTGGTGCTTATATCAACTGTAATGAAGACCTTCGACAGGTTGTTTGCGAAGCAAATCAACTCCTGCCTCATAGGTGACCTGGATCCACTTCAATCTCCCTACCGCCACAATAGGTCGACAACAAATGTGATTTCTCTGGCTCTTCACTCTGCTCTGGACCATCTGGACAACAGGAACACATACGTCAGGCTGCTGTTTACCAAATGTAGCTCGGCGTTCAACACAATCATCCCATCCAAAGTCATCATCAGGCCTGGACCTCTGTGCCTCTCTCTGCAACTGGATACTCGACTTTCTCATCGGCAGACCGCAGTCAGTGAGGATTGGTAACAACATCTCCTCCTCGATGACCATCAACACAGCTGCACCTCAAGGCTGCGTGCTTAGCCCCCTGCTCTACTCTCGACACACACATAACTGTGTGGCTCAGCACATCTCCACGAAAAAAGTTTGCCAATGACACCACTGTTGTTGGATGAATCACATGTGGTGATGAGTCAGCTTACCGGAACGAGATAGGCCAGCTGGCTGAGTGGGTCCGGAAAAACAACCTCTCACTCAACGTCAGTAAAACGAAAGAGCTGATTGTTGACTTCAGGAAGGGGATGTAGGGCGAACATGCACCAGTCTACATTGGGCGATTGGCTGTGGAGGGAGTCAGCAGCTTTAAGTTCCTGGGCGTTAACATATCGGGTGAGCTGTCGTGGGCCCTGCACGTGGATGCAATCACAAGTATAGTCACCAAACACTGTAACAAACTTCTGCAGATGTACTGTTAAAAGTATCCTGACTGGTTGCATCATGGTCTGAACGGCAATTTGAATGTGCAGGAACGTAAGCTGCAGAGAGTGGTGGACTGTGCCCAATACATCACGGGCACATCCCTCCCCACCATCGGTGGTATCTACAGGAGGCAATAAAGCAACATCCATCAACTAAGATGCGCACCACCCGGGCCGTGACGTCTTTTCACAGCTGCCATCAGGCAGGAAATACAGAAGTCAGCAGTTCCATAGCACCAGGTTCAAGAACAGCCGCTTCCCTTCAACCATTCGGTTCTTGAACCAACCGGAACAACCCTCATCACTGAAGTTTACCAACACTGTGACAACTTTCCTCCCTTTGCACTAACATGGACTTCGTAATTTTTTTGGTTCTAATTGTGTTCTTTCTTGTAAACATTGTGTTTAATTAATGTTTCTCTTGTGAATGCTGCTTGTCTGATGCGATGTGCCTGTGATGATGCTGCAAGTAAGTTTTTTATTGCACCTGTGCACACATGTACTTGTTCATATGATGATAAACTCGACCTTTGATTTGACCTTGATCGTTCCACAAACCAAATCCATTGTGCCTAATCATTTTATAATGCCATAAATATCCTGTTCCAGGTTACTGTATTCAATGGGCTAAAGACAGCTTTCACTAATTCTATCCACCCTTTAAGTCTTTCCTTGGAAGAAATAGAAGCAGGATTACGTGTTTTCCACATATATTCATTAAAAGAATTGTTGGCATCAGCTACTTTTAGTTGCTTGTTTCAATCAATTAAATTAGCATAAAACACAAAGATGCCGTCCTGATCTGCTCCCTGGTGACTGTCGGGTATAAATATAACAGACTGTGAATGCAGTGTATTGTGTGCTACAAGCTTTCAACAGCAATGCATGGAGCTCCACAAATCTTGGGGTTAGCCATTTTCTATTCCATCATTGCAGTCTTCGGCATTCCCGGTAAAGTATTGATGTTAATTATCAATCTGCAAAATGTTGTGAAATGTTGCATCACTGCTGTGTTTACTGGGATTGTTGCTTTCTGTCAGTTGTAGATTTTTACCCTTTTGTTGTTCCCCCGGTATCATTAATGCCCTTACATTGCTTTCTCACACTAGTTGTACCATTTCAATTGAATATTTCATTCCTTTTTTCAACACATTTCATCACAATTAGCGGTAGAGTTTCTTCTTTACACCTTCTAATCTTGAATGGTTTTGATACTTATCATGTTCACCTCTTCACATTCTAATGGTAAACACCCAACAAAATCGAAGCAATTTCTTTTCTTATAGCACGTGTATGAACAGTTTCAAGCAAAATTAGACATGAAATTTATGTTAAGGGGTTGAAAACAGGACGTGATGTATTTAGAAAACAGCATGAGAATATTGAAAGAGTGGAACTGAGGATCCAGTTTGTCAGAAAGTGCTGGATGGGGATTTGAACTGGAGATTTTGTGTACTGGCTGCAGAGAGGTGATGAAAGTGAATTTATGGAGAGTGCAATGTGGAAGATGAATCCAGATGGATGGGATTTCAGCTCAAATAAGTGGAGACAAGAGGAGGAGTGCATGGTGTAATAGGGCTTGATATTGGTATTCTTGGTGAAGGAGGAAAATTATGGTTTATCTTAAACTAGATGTGTATTGGACAAACCAGATTACTGGTGGTGCATGCGGGGAGACAGCGGAGTGAAATATTGGTATTGGTTTGTTATTGTCACTTGTACCGAGGTACAGTGAAAAACTTGCCTTGCATACCGATCTTACAGGTCAATTCATTACACAGTGCAGTTACATTGAGTTAGTAAAGAGTTCATTGAGGTAGTACAGGTAAAAACAATAACAGTACAGAGTAAAGTGTCACAGCTACAGTTAAAGTGCAGTGCAATAAGGTGCAATGTCACAACCAGGTAGGTTTGTGAGGTCAGAGTCTAACTTATCGCAGTGGGGTGGTGGTAGATGAAGACGTGCATATGAAAGTTCTGAAGATTTACAATGTTGGGCCAGTTGGTGCACTGTCTCTGTGCCAGTGGAAAACGCCTCATCCCACTTTTTAGCACCATGTCTACAGCGCTCTTCAAATACACATCCAAATGTGGTTTAAATATGCATATAACACTTCCGGGAAGTGAGTTTCAAACATCCATCTGGGTGTATTCACGAGAGGAGGAGTCGATGGCATTGTTGTACCAGAGGGAGAAATATTGAATGGGTTGAAACTGGTGGTAAAAGAAGCTTTTTTCATGATTTTCAGTTTTATGGAAGAGCTGACATACAACACGAAAATCAGTGGTATTAATAATGTTGAAGTTTTCAGTGGAAGAGAACGTCCTTGCTCTGGATTTTTTCCCACAGAGACAGACTCTCTGGCAAGATCCAGATTGAAATATGTTGCAATATTTCAGTGCAACAGACTCTCTGGCAAGATCCAGATTGAAATATGTTGCAATATTTCAGTGCAGTTTATCACATCACAGAATTCTTCATGGGGTAACTGTCTGTTAACTCAGTTTCAAGTGTCAAAGCAAAATAAGTCGCAATGAATACAGTCAAGTACAATATTATCTGAGTTCCAATGTTTACCTAACACACAAATTCAGAAAACAAAAGATACAGCACACACTTCCAAACAAAATATGAAGCACAAACAAAAAATACACTCCTCGCACAAAAAACACCGCACACGCCACAAACAAAATATGCTCCACGCAAACACCACAAATAACTACACACACCACTCTCACACCACACATTAACAGACACACACCACACACTCAAACCACACTCAACCACACACATGCACCACCCCAATCACTAACACACACTCACTCCCTCTGTCTTCCTCTACTGCAGCAAACTTGGCCGTGATTGGGGTAATGTTCCGCAGACAATGCGGTCTCTCCAGATGTATTACTGTCGACGTGCTGTCGATGGCGGTGACGGATCTCCTGGTCATTATCACGAGCGTGATATTAAACCGGATTGTTCCCATGAGTTTCCCATTGAATTTCATCATTATTGCTCCAGCCTGCAGTGTGAATCTCGCGGTAGCTTACTATGTATCAGACTGCTCTATCTGGGTAACGGTGATGTTCACTTTTGATCGCCTTGTGGCTATTTGCTGCCAACAATTGAAAATGAAATATTGCACGGAGCGAACGGCGGCTGTGATGATCAGAACGGTTACTGCTCTGAGCTGTTTTAAAAATGGATTTTACTATTTTGCATATGAACTTCCTCATAATATTGAGCCGACACCGTGAAAAGCTAAGTCAACATATTATACCTCACCTGACTGGATAGCATTTGACTGGATTGATAGCATTTTAGTCCCTTGTCTGCCTTTCGTCATAATTTTACTGCTCAATTTGCTCACTGTCAGGCACATTTTAAGGGCCATTACAATCCGCAGGAGACTCCAGGGCGGTGGGAACAGTGAGAGACAGAGCGACCTGGAGATGGACAGCCGCAGGAAGTCTATCGTCCTGCTCCTCAGTATCTAGTGTATCTTCATCCTCTTGTGGCTACTGGAACTGATAACTTTCCTCTACATTCGCATTGCCTTCGTCACTTACTTTTCGGGTTCCAATTTCAGTGGCTCAATTTTCCCTCTGGAAGAAAGCGGGTACGCGCTTCAGTTCTTGTGTTCCTGCGTGAACCCATTTATTTATGCAGGGACACAGAGTAAGATCAGAGAGGAGATAAATCTGGGGCTGAAATATCCACTGACTCTCATCAATAAATCGCTAAAATAAAAAAAAGTTTTATTTTTGTGGAACAGTTTATGTTGCAAACCACCCTCATCTTGTTCTCGATATCCTGGCCTGCTCAGTCTTAATGTCAAAATCAAAGTCAAAGTTGATTTTATTGTCATGTGCACAAGTGCATGTCTGCCCAGGTGCAGTGAAAAACTGACGTGCAGCAGCATCAGAGGTACATCGCGTCAGATGCTCAATCGGTTTATTATTGTCACATGTGCTTTGTTTTTCATGTCGTCCATGCAGATAGTTTCATTACAGCAGTGCATTGACGTAGTACAGGGGAGCACAGTAACAGAATGCAGAATAAAGTATTACACTTACATAGAAAGTGCACAGCAGGTTGATAATGAGGTAGGTTGTAGATCAAGAGTTCATCTTTATCAAACTGATCAAGAGTCTGATAACAGTGGGATAGAAGCTGTCCTTGAACCTGGTGGTTGGTGTTATCAGGCTTTTGTATATTCGCCTGATGGGAGGGGGAGAAGAGAGAATATCCACGGTGGGTGGGGTCTTTGGTTATGTTGTCTGTTTTACTGAGGCAGCGAGAAGTCTAGGCAGGGTCCATGGAGGGGAGGCTGGTTTCTGTGAAGTGCTGAGCTGTGTCCACAACGCTCTGCAGTTTCATGCGGACTCTGGCAGAATAGTTGCCACAACAAGTCGTGATGCATTTGGATGGGATGTTTTCTATGGTGCATTGATTAAAATTGGTGAGGGTCAAATGGGACATGCCACATTTCCTTCCCCTCCTGAGGAGGTAGAGACACTGGTGAGCTTTCTTGGCCGTGGCATCTGTGTGTCTGTGTAACCTGTGACAATGAAGGAAAGTAACCTTTGAGGGAAATAACCTTTCCCTCAGTGTCACAGGTTACGCAGGTACACAATATTCACAAGAAAAGCATAAATTATCAACATAAATCTCACAAAATTATACCTGAAAAATCACATTTAGAACAAAAGAGAAGGAAACAAAGTCCATTGTTGTGCAATCTGGTCAGTGCGGTCACAGTGTTTCTGTACTAAGGTAGTGATTGGGGTTCTGCAGGATGGTTCAAGAACTGAATGGTTGAAGGGAAGTAGCTGTTCTTGAACCTTGTGATGTGGGACTTCAGGCTTCTGTACCTCCTGCCCGATGGTAGCTGCGAGAAGATGGCATGGCCCGGATGGTGGGAATCTTTCATGATAGATGTTGCCTTCTTGAGACAGCGCTTCAAATAGATACTTCCAATAGTGGAGACGGACATGCCCGTGATGTATTGATGCATTCAAATACCAGACCACGATGCAACCAGTCAGGATACTTCCAACAGTACCTCTGTAGAAGTTTGTAAGAGAATTCGGTGTCTTGCTGAACCTCCTTAAACTTCTAAGAAAGTAAAGCAAAGACGCTGGCAAGATCAGCAATGATTGACCTGCCCTGATTGTCCTTTAGAAGGTGATGATGAACCAACCTCCTGGTGGAGGTGCTCCCACAGTGCTGTTCAGGAGCGACTTAGATCCAGTGACTCTGAAGTCTCAATGATATCTTTCCTTTGCTTATAACACAGTTTGAGAAATGTCCCAGTCAGGATGCTGTGCAGTGTAGCAGGGAAACCAGCAGGGGTGGTGTTTACCTGTGCCTGTCCCCATGTCCTCCTCGATGGGAGAGGTTGTGGTTTTGGCAGATGCTGAGGGAGTAGCCTGGGGAAGGAACGTTTTGTAGACGCTACACACTGCAGTCACAGTGCACAGGTGTGGAGGTGGTGGATGAGGTGCCAATCAAACAGGCTGCTTTGTACTGAATGTTGCTGGAGCTGCTCTCATCCAGAGAGTGTTCCATCATCAGCCTGAATTTTGCCCCTGTGACTGGTGGGAAAGTTCTGAGACGTCATGAGCTGAGAAACACATTGCAGGATCCCCAGACTCTGACCTACTCCAGTGGCCATGTGATTGGTCCAACCGAGTTTCCAACTGGTCCCACAGGGTCATTGGTGACCCCCACCCCCCAGGACCATGTTGGTGGAGGGACTCAACAGTGGTAATGCCATTGAATCTCAAGGGGATGCAGTAAGACTCTTTTGTTAGAGATGCTCATTGCCTGGCCCTTCTGTGGTGTGAATGTTACTTGCTGCTTATCAGCCCACGGCTGAATGTTGTCCAGGTCTTCCTGCAGGAAGGCTGCATCTGCTGAAGAGTTGAACATTGTGCAGTCACCCCAGGCATATCCATCTCTGTTCTCCTGCACTGTTACAGTGAGTTCCAATTCAAACCTGAGGAACAATGCCTCACCTTCCCTCTGGGCATGTTGTAGCTTCCTGACTCGATATTGAATTGTCTGACTTGAGGTAACTTGCTCTTTGTACTCTGACTGTATCACAACCTCCATTTCTGCAAATCAACTGACACATTGGATTATTTTGTTGCTACACTAACAGCCTGACCTTGCAGGCATGTCCCACACCCTGCTGTTAGCAACTGATAACAGACACTGCCTCCAGCTGCCAGGAGAACTCTGAGAAGCTGGTCAGGCAGCATCTGAAGAGGCAAAGGGACACTTGATGTTTCAGGATGAAACCCTGTACCAATCCTGATCTTGAGCAGAGACGTCAATCATCCCTTTGCCTCCACAGATGCTGCCTGACACGCTGATTCCTCCAGCAGTGTCTGTTTTGCTCCAGCATCCAGCATCTGCAGTCTCTCTTGTGTCTCCAGAGAAACGGCAGATGGAATTTACTCCTGAAAACTGCAAGGGGAGGTATTTCAAGAGGACTGATAAGGCTCGGATGTGTATATGGAATTGTCAGACCCTCGGAAGTACGAAGGAAACAGGGACCCTGTCGTATCCTGGTGAGCGTTGGTGCCCGTGGGACCTGTAAACCAGTATCTGTTGAACCGTGAACCCACTAAGAATCACCAACTCAGAGACTGTGGCCCTGTGAGCTTCAGTGTCTGTGATGCCTGTACCCAACAGAGAGTTGTCGTTAGTGGACCTTCATGAGAGAGGGGCAGAGTGGGTGTCATCAATTGCCCAGTGATAGTGTCTGTCGGAAGTTATGATTCGTACACTCACAGATGGGATGAGAATTTGTGGTGGTGCTGACAGTGAAGAGGGTCGTCTTCAGCTGCAGAACGACATGGAGGAAATGATGAGAAGGGCAGAGAAATGGATGATGGAATTTGATCTTGAAAAGTGTGCAATGATACAATTTGAGTGGCTGATGAGACTACAACAAACATGATGAATGGGAGGTACTGAGGAATAGAAGGATCTCGGTGTAATTGTCCAAGCATCCCTGAAGGCAGCAGCACAGGTGGGTAAGATTGTAACAACTGCACATCGGATCCCTGTCTTCACTGGTCATGACACAGAATATAACAGCTGGGAGGTCACGGTGCAGCTTTATAAACACTGGCTAGGCCACAGCTGGTGAACTGTGAGCAGTTCTGGTCGCCACACTGCAGAAGGATGTGATTGCACTGGAGAGGGTGCAGAGGAGATTCACCAGGATGTTGCCTGGGATGGACCGTTTCAGTTATTGGGAGAGACGGGTTGGGAAGGGTTTGTTTTCCTTGGAGCAGAGAAGGGTAGGGGGAACTGACAGAGGTATACCATATTATAAGGGGCGAAAAGTGGTAAATAGTGAATATCTTGGACTTGGTCAACTGGGCCAGTGGGCCTAAAATTAGAAAATGGAGTTTAATTCAGATAAATGTACGGTGTTGTACTTTGTTCAGACCAGGGCAGGACTTGCCCAGTAAATGGTAGGACCCTGGGTAGCGTTGTAGAACAGAGAGACCGAGGGGTGCAGGTACGTAGTTCCTTGAAAATAGCGTCACGGTGAGACAGGTTGGTGAAGGCGGTGTTCGGGACATCTGCTTTCATCAGTCAGGATACTGAGTACGGGAGTTGGGATGTCATGTTACAGCTGTACAAAATGTCGGTAAGGCCACATCTGGAGTTCTGGGTACAGTCCTGGTTGACCTGCTACAAGAAGGATGTTATTAAACTAGAAAGGGTGTTAGATGGATTTATGAGAATGTTCCTGGGACTGGAGGTTTTGAGTTATAAGGAGACACCGTATAGGCGGGGACATTTTCCCTGTAGGACACTGAGAGGTCACCTTCTGGAGATTTATAAAATCTTTAGGGACACAGATAAGGTGAAGAACCACAGGTTTTGTCCCAGAATAGGGCAGTCCAATCCAAAACTAGAGTGTACAGGTTTAAAGTGAGAGGGGAAAGACTTTAAGGCACCTGAGGGGTAACATTTTCACACAGAGGGTGATACAAATGGAACAAGCTACCAGAGGAAGTGGCAGAGGTGGGTACAATGTTGATATTTAAAAGACATTTGGACAGATGCACGGACAGACAATGTTTTGATGGGCCAACTGCAGGAAAATGCAATTAGCTCTGTTGGGGAACCTGGACAGTATGGACAAGTTGGGCCGAAGGGCCCGTCTCCATTCTGTGCAGCTCTATGACTTTTCCCTCAGCGGACAAGTCTGTAACCAGAGGGCATAGGTCGAAGGCAAGGGGTAGGAGGTTTAGAGGAAACTAAAGGAAGAATAAACAGGTGTTTTTCCAGTGGCAAGAAGTGACAAGTGGTTTATCACAGGATTCAGTGCTGGGACAGCAACTATTCACAATATAGCCTCATGATTGAAATGAAATTTTAAATGCATTATCTCCACTTTTGCACATGACATAAAACTGGGTGGGGGTTTGAGCTGTGAAGATGGTGCAGAGAAACTCCAGTGTGATTTCCACAGGTTGTGAGGGTGAGGAAATGCATGGCTGATGCAGTATAACGTGGGGAAATGTGGGGTTACCCACTTTAGTGGCAAAAACGCAAAGGGAGATTATTTTCTGAACAGTGAGAGATTGGGAAAGGTGTAGGGGCAGCAAGATCTGGGTGCACCAGTCACTGGAAGATGCAACAGACAGTTTAGGAGGCTTCAAAAAGAAGGATTTGAGTACAGGGGCAGGGATGCCGGCTGCAATTATACAGGGCTGTGATGAGACCACGCCTTGAGTACTTTGTGAAGTTTTGGTCTCCTGATCTGAGGCAGGATGTACTTGCTATGGAGGGAGAGCCGGGAAGGGTCACCAGGTTGATTCCAGGGCTGATGTATGAAGAGAGATTGAGAAAGTTGGGCGAATATTCACTGGTCACTGAGAGTGAATCTCATTGAAACTTATAAAACCCTGACAGGACCGGACAGATTAGATATGGGAAGGATCTTCCCGATACTGAGGAAGTCCAGAACCAGTGCCCACTGCCTAAGGATAAGGGACAGGTCAGTTAGGACTGAGCTGAGTAGAAATCACTTTACCCAGAGGGTGGTGAGCCTGTGGAATTATAAGAAGGCAGCTGAGGCTGTATAAGTAAATATATGAAACCACACCAGCAGGTTCAGGAACAGCTACTTTCCTGCAACCATCGGGTTCTTGAACCAACCTGCACACTCCTAACCCTACCTCAGCAACGGGCACTGTGGACCACCTCTTGCACTGCCATTGACTTGTCTCTGATTGTGGTGTTTTGCACTAATGTTTGGCTTTGCACAGTCTTTTTTCTTCACTGTCTTGTCCAATTTCTGTTCGATGTGTGGTCTGACTCTACGTGCCTGTGATGCTGCATGCAAGCAAGTTTTTCATTGAACCTGTACCTCACCGTACTTGTGCACATGACAATAACTTCGACTTAACTTGATATTCAAGCAGGAGTTAGATGTGGTACTGGAGGCAGAAGAGATGGCAGACGCTGGAATCTGAAGCAGAAAGTGAGCTGCTGGAGAAACTCAGTGACTCAGGCAGCATCTGAAAAGGGAAATAGAAAATGGACAGTCGACGCTTTGACCTGAGACCCTTCATCCGGACTGAAAAGAGGGGAGACAGCCGGTATACAGAGGTGAGGGAGATCCTGCATCCAAGATGTCAAGCCTGGAAGAATTCTGTAGGCTCCAATGCAATGTAAACTCCTCCCATTCTGATGAGCTTCACAGAATGCAGGACCGGTCCACTCATCAAAAAGCTGCAGACGCTGGAAATCTGAAACAAAAACAGAAAGTGCTGGCCACTCTCAGCAGGTCAGGCAGCATCTGTGGAGAGGGAAGGACAGGTAACGTTTCAGGCTGAAGACACTTTCAACTGGGAAAGAGAGAAAGAAAAGTCAATGAAGTGCAGGGAAGGTGAGCTGTGGGATGGATGGGACAAAGGGAATATCTCTGACAGGGTGTGACCAAATGGGTTTATGTCAGCGTCACAGTGGAGTTTATTGTCAAATGCAAAAATACACGTGTGCACAGGTGCAATGAAAACCTTTCTTGCAGCAGCATCACAGACACACAGCATCAGATGAACAACATTCACGAGAAAAACAAATTTATTATCAATTATGCACAACATTTTCAAGAAATTACACAATTAGAATAAAAAAATACCAAGTCTATTTCAGAACAAAGTGATCAAAGTGTTCATTGTGTTGCTGAATTGTGGTGACTTGGGGTGTGCAGGTTGGTTCAAGAGTGAATGGCTGCAGGGAAGGAGATGTTCTTGAACCAGGTGGTGTGGGACTTCAGGCTGCTGTACCTGCTGCCCGATGTCAGCTGCAAGAAGATGCACAGCCCGGATGGTGGGGATCATTGATGATGGATGTTGCCTATTTGAAGCAGCGCCTCATGTAGATACTGCCGATGGCTGTGTTATCAGACCGACCCTGCTCCTTCCTATTGCTGAATCTGCCAACAACTCTCATCCTTGTGACCAGACCTCTAGAATGTCCAGTAGACCAGCCCCACTTGGTGCCGTTAATTCATCGAACTTGTTGCAAGTGGGCGGCACAGTGACACAGCTGGTAGTCCTGCTGCCTCAATGACGCAGGTTCGATCCTGACCTCCGGTGCTGTCTGTGTGACGTCTGCACATTCTCACTGTGATCACATGGGTTTCCTCCCACAGCCCAAAGGTGTGCAGGTTGGTCGGTTAACTGGCCGCTGTGAACTGCCCCTCATGTGTAGGTGAGTGCTAGAATGTGGGGGGAGATGATGGGAATGATGGGGGGGAATAATATAAGGATTACTGTAAACGGGGGAATGCAGTCGGTGGGCCGAAGGGCCTGTTTCCGTGCTGTTTAACTCTGTGAGTATATGACTGATCAGGGGAGATGGTGGAGAACAAGGTGAACATTATACCGGAGGAGCAAGGCGCCATCACAACGCAGCATGGACCCAAAAGCGAGGACAGAGGGCGGTGTGTGTGTGGAACGAACTGCCAGAGGAAGTGGTAGAGGTGGGAACCATTACAATGAACTTAGTCGGCATGGATGAGTTGGACCGAAGGGCCTGTTTTCATAATATACAGCTCTGTGACTGAGTAGCCGAGATGATAGAGAACAAGATGAGGGTGGTTTGCAACGTAAACTGTTCCCAAAGAATAAAAATTGTTTATTTTAGTAATTTATTAATGAGAGTCAGTGGATATTTCAACCCCAGCTTTATCTCGTCTCTGATCCTACTCTGTGTCCCTGCATAAATAAATGGGTTCACGCAGGAACACAAGAACTGAAGCCCGTACCCGCTTTCTTCCAGAGGGAAAATTGAGTTACTGAAATTGGAACCTGAAAAATAAGTGACGCTGCCAATCTGGCTTTCCATCTCTGGGTCGCTCTGTCTCTCACTGTTCCTACCGCCCTGGATTCTCCTGCGGATTCTATTGGCCCTTAAGATGTGGCTGACAGTGAGGAAATTGAGCAGCAAAATTAGAACGAAAGGCAGACAAGGGACTAAAATGCTGTCGATCCAGTCATGTGCTACCCAGGCAGGCGAGGTATAAAATTATGGCTTAACTTTACACGGTGTGGGCTCAGTTTTATGTGAAGGTTCGTACACAAAGTAGCGAAATACATTTTTGAAACAGATGAGGGCAGCAACCGTTCCGATCACCACAGCCGCCGTTCGCTCCGTGCATTATTTGGTTTTCAATTTTTGGCAGCCAATAGCCACAAAGCGATCAAAGGTGAACATCACCGTCACCCAGACAGAGCAATCTCTTACAGCGTAAGCTAGCGCAACATTCACACTGCAGGCTCGAGCGATGTTCAGGAAACTGGATGGGAAATTGAGGGGAACAATTCGGTTTCGTATCACGCCCGTGATCATGACCAAAAATCCGACACCGACAGCAGGAGACAGTGATACATCTGGAGAGACCACATCGTGTGGGGAACATTACCCCAATCACGGCCAAGTTAGCTGCAATAGAGGAAGACAGAGGGAGTGAGTGTGTGGTCTGTGATTACGTGTGTGTGTGTGTGTGTGTGTGTGTGTGTGTGTGTGTGTGTGTGCGCGCGCGCGCGCTTATGTATGATGTGAGTGTGTTTGTGTGGTGTGTGGTGTGTACATTTTGTGTGGGGGTGTATTTTGCGTGTGTGGAGTATATGTTCTTTGAACATATGTGATACGTGGTGTATATTTTGTATTAAAGGTGATTTTATTTGCTTTGACACTTGAAACTGAGTTGACAGACAGTTACCCCACTAAGAATTCTATCCTGTGATTAACTGCGCTGTGATGTTGCAACATACTTCAGTTTGGATCTTACCAGAGAGTCTGCATCTGTGGAAAAATTCCAGGGCAAGAACGTTATCTTCCACTGAAAACTTCAACACTATCAACACCACTGAATTTCGTGTTGTTCGTCTTCTCTTCTATATGACTGAAAATCCTGATGAAAGCTTCTTTTTCTAAAAGTTTTACCCCATCCAATATTTCTCCCTCTGGTACAACAATGCCATCGACCCCTCCTCTTGTCAAGACACCCAGATAGATGTTTGGAACTCACTTTCCAAAAGCGATATATGCATATTTAAACCACATTTGGATGCGAATTTGAAGAGCGCTGTGGACATGGTGCTAAAAAGTGGGATGAGGCTTTTTTCCACTGGCACTGAGACAGGGCACCAACTGGCCCAACATTGTAAATCTTCATAACTCAGTTAAATCACAGATGACTGCTGCAAAGCTGCGCTCCCTCGGATGTCCCTTTCACATGCACGTCTTCATCCACCAAACCAATTCTTTATTTCACTCCACTCCCTCCCCACATGCACCACTTGTGGCACTTTGTCCAATCCACATGTAGTTTAAGATTCCACACAATTTTTCTCCTTCATCAAGAATACCAATATCAAGCCATATTACACCATGCACTCCTCCTCTTGTCTCCACTGATTTGAGTTAAAATCCAATCCATCTGTATTCATCAATGACTGATCTTCCACATTGCACTCTCCATAAATTCATTTTCATCACCTCTCTGCAGCCAGTACATTGAATCACAAAATCTCCAGTTCAACTACCCATCCTGCACTTACTGACTTACTGGATCCTCAGTTCCGCTCTTTCAACATTCTCATGTTGTTTTCTAAACACTCCACAACCTATTTTACACTCGTCAATGTAAATTTGGTGTCAACCTTTATTTGCAACTGTTCATACAAGTGCCATAAGAAAAGAAATTGCTTCCATTATAATTGGCTGTTTCCCGTCAGAATGAGAAGAGATGATGTAATGGGTATCAAAACCATACAAGATTAGAATGTGTAAGGAAGAAACTCTACCGCTTATTGTGATAAAATGCATGAAGCAGAGGTGAAACTTAAAGGATTAAAATGTTCAATTAAAATTGTACAACCAATGGGAGAAAACAACTAAAGGGTATTAATGATACTGGGAGAATAGGAAAATGGTAATAATCCACAACTGACAGAAAGCAACAATCCCAGTAAACACAGAAGTGATGCAAAATTTCACAACATTTTGCAGATTGATAATTAACACTAATACTTTACCAGGAATGCCGATGACTTCAATGATGGAATAGCAAATGACCAATCCCAAGATTTGTGGAACTCCATGCATTGCTGTTGAATGTTTTAAGCACACAATACACTGCATTCACAGTCTGTTATATTTATACCCGACATCAGTCACCAGCGAGCACATGAGGAAGGCTTCTTTGTTTTTTTATGTTGATGACATTAACTGAAACAAGCAACTTCTGCAACTAATGCCAATAATTGATTTGATGAATAAATGTGTAGAATGTGTAATCCTGCTTTCATTTCATTCACGAAAAGTAACAAAAGTCTTCAAGGGTTGGATGTAATTGGTGAAAGGTGACTTTGGCGCATTACTTACAGTAATCAGGAACAAGATGTTTTTCAAATGAAAAAATGAATAGAAACATTGGAGTTAGTTTGTGGAATGATCAAAGTCAAAGTTGATTTTATTGTCAGATGCACAAGTCCATGTGTGAACAGGTGTAGTGAAAAACTTATTTGCAGCAGCATTACAGGCACAGAGCATCAGTAAGCAACATTCACAAGAGAAACATAAATTAAACACAACTTTTACAAGAAAGAACAATATTAGAACAAAAAATACAATTTTAGTGCCAAGTGTTGAAAATGGTCAAAGTGTTGAAACTGCACTGCAGAGGGTTGTGTCGGTTGGTTCAGGAATCAAACGTTTGAAGGGAAGTAACTGTTCTTGAACCTGGTGATGTGGGACTTCAGACTTCTTTTTTCCAATATTTTTATGAGTTTTCAAATTGATACACTTTAATATATAACATCGATGTTTGTACATGTAATACAAAGAGATCAGGAGAACAATCATGGCAGAGATAATCATAAAGAACAATAAAATATAAAAAAATCTGTTGATCCAATGATTTCTTTGTAAATGAATGTAATATAAAAGAAAGGAAAGAAAAAGATTTATGATATAAATTAAAAAAAGAAAAAAAACAGATCAATAAGAAAAATTATAAACAATATATCAAACCAAACCAAACTAAAGAGAAAAATTTCAAAAAAAACAACAAACAAAAATAAAAGAAAAAAAAAGACTAGACTAAAATTTCTCAGTAGAAATTCTCCTCTAAGTTGGAAAGTTACTGAAAGAGGATCTATATCATTGAATAAATGGAGTCCAAATATCTTCAAATTTAAGCGAAGGATCAACAGTACCACTCCTAATTTTTTCCCAAGTTTAAACATGATATAGTTTGATAGAACCATTAAAAAGTAGTAGGGGGTATTAGATCCTTCCACTTAAGCAAAATTGATCATTTAGCCATTAATGTAACAAAGGCAACCATACGGTTAGCGGAAGCAGATAAATGGCCAGACTCTATCCTTGGTAATCCAAAAATTGCAATGACAGGGTGAGGTTGTACATCAATATTCAATACAGCTGAAATAATGTTAAAAATGTCTTTCCAATATTTCTCCAAAAGAAGACAGGACCAAAACATATGTGTCAGAGAAGCCACATTCGATTTACATCTGTCACATATAGGATTTATATGTTGATAAAAACGAGCTAACTTATCTTTGGACATATGGGTCCTGTGAACTACCTTAAACTGTATCAAAGAGTGACTGGCACACATTGAAGATGTATTAACTAAATGAAGAATTTTCTTCCAAGTATTTGTAGGTATAGATGTCTGGAGTTCACTTTCCCATTCATTCTTAATTTTGTCCAGTGATTCTGGATGTATTTTCATAATTAAATCATAGATTATTGCTATCAAGCCCTTCTGAGAAAGATTAAGACCTAATTTTTTTCCCGTTATTTCAGTTTCGTAAGGTGTCAGAAAAGAGGATATAGGAGCTTTAAAAAAAAATCTAATCTGCAAATATCGAAAAAAGTGTGATCTAGGCAAATTGTATTTGTTAGACAATTGTTCAAAAGATGAAAAACAGTTATCAATGAATAAATCATGAAAACATACGATTCCCTTCCAAAAATCCGACACCGACAGCAGGAGACAGTGATACATCTGGAGAGACCACATCGTGTGGGGAACATTACCCCAATCACGGCCAAGTTAGCTGCAATAGAGGAAGACAGAGGGAGTGAGTGTGTGGTCTGTGATTACGTGTGTGTGTGTGTGTGTGTGTGTGTGTGTGTGTGTGTGTGCGCGCGCGCGCGCTTATGTATGATGTGAGTGTGTTTGTGTGGTGTGTGGTGTGTACATTTTGTGTGGGGGTGTATTTTGCGTGTGTGGAGTATATGTTCTTTGAACATATGTGATACGTGGTGTATATTTTGTATTAAAGGTGATTTTATTTGCTTTGACACTTGAAACTGAGTTGACAGACAGTTACCCCACTAAGAATTCTATCCTGTGATTAACTGCGCTGTGATGTTGCAACATACTTCAGTTTGGATCTTACCAGAGAGTCTGCATCTGTGGAAAAATTCCAGGGCAAGAACGTTATCTTCCACTGAAAACTTCAACACTATCAACACCACTGAATTTCGTGTTGTTCGTCTTCTCTTCTATATGACTGAAAATCCTGATGAAAGCTTCTTTTTCTAAAAGTTTTACCCCATCCAATATTTCTCCCTCTGGTACAACAATGCCATCGACCCCTCCTCTTGTCAAGACACCCAGATAGATGTTTGGAACTCACTTTCCAAAAGCGATATATGCATATTTAAACCACATTTGGATGCGAATTTGAAGAGCGCTGTGGACATGGTGCTAAAAAGTGGGATGAGGCTTTTTTCCACTGGCACTGAGACAGGGCACCAACTGGCCCAACATTGTAAATCTTCATAACTCAGTTAAATCACAGATGACTGCTGCAAAGCTGCGCTCCCTCGGATGTCCCTTTCACATGCACGTCTTCATCCACCAAACCAATTCTTTATTTCACTCCACTCCCTCCCCACATGCACCACTTGTGGCACTTTGTCCAATCCACATGTAGTTTAAGATTCCACACAATTTTTCTCCTTCATCAAGAATACCAATATCAAGCCATATTACACCATGCACTCCTCCTCTTGTCTCCACTGATTTGAGTTAAAATCCAATCCATCTGTATTCATCAATGACTGATCTTCCACATTGCACTCTCCATAAATTCATTTTCATCACCTCTCTGCAGCCAGTACATTGAATCACAAAATCTCCAGTTCAACTACCCATCCTGCACTTACTGACTTACTGGATCCTCAGTTCCGCTCTTTCAACATTCTCATGTTGTTTTCTAAACACTCCACAACCTATTTTACACTCGTCAATGTAAATTTGGTGTCAACCTTTATTTGCAACTGTTCATACAAGTGCCATAAGAAAAGAAATTGCTTCCATTATAATTGGCTGTTTCCCGTCAGAATGAGAAGAGATGATGTAATGGGTATCAAAACCATACAAGATTAGAATGTGTAAGGAAGAAACTCTACCGCTTATTGTGATAAAATGCATGAAGCAGAGGTGAAACTTAAAGGATTAAAATGTTCAATTAAAATTGTACAACCAATGGGAGAAAACAACTAAAGGGTATTAATGATACTGGGAGAATAGGAAAATGGTAATAATCCACAACTGACAGAAAGCAACAATCCCAGTAAACACAGAAGTGATGCAAAATTTCACAACATTTTGCAGATTGATAATTAACACTAATACTTTACCAGGAATGCCGATGACTTCAATGATGGAATAGCAAATGACCAATCCCAAGATTTGTGGAACTCCATGCATTGCTGTTGAATGTTTTAAGCACACAATACACTGCATTCACAGTCTGTTATATTTATACCCGACATCAGTCACCAGCGAGCACATGAGGAAGGCTTCTTTGTTTTTTTATGTTGATGACATTAACTGAAACAAGCAACTTCTGCAACTAATGCCAATAATTGATTTGATGAATAAATGTGTAGAATGTGTAATCCTGCTTTCATTTCATTCACGAAAAGTAACAAAAGTCTTCAAGGGTTGGATGTAATTGGTGAAAGGTGACTTTGGCGCATTACTTACAGTAATCAGGAACAAGATGTTTTTCAAATGAAAAAATGAATAGAAACATTGGAGTTAGTTTGTGGAATGATCAAAGTCAAAGTTGATTTTATTGTCAGATGCACAAGTCCATGTGTGCTCAGGTGTAGTGAAAAACTTATTTGCAGCAGCATTACAGGCACAGAGCATCAGTAAGCAACATTCACAAGAGAAACATAAATTAAACACAACTTTTACAAGAAAGAACAATATTAGAACAAAAAATACAATTTTAGTGCCAAGTGTTGAAAATGGTCAAAGTGTTGAAACTGCACTGCAGAGGGTTGTGTCGGTTGGTTCAGGAATCAAACGTTTGAAGGGAAGTAACTGTTCTTGAACCTGGTGATGTGGGACTTCAGACTTCTTTTTTCCAATATTTTTATGAGTTTTCAAATTGATACACTTTAATATATAACATCGATGTTTGTACATGTAATACAAAGAGATCAGGAGAACAATCATGGCAGAGATAATCATAAAGAACAATAAAATATAAAAAAATCTGTTGATCCAATGATTTCTTTGTAAATGAATGTAATATAAAAGAAAGGAAAGAAAAAGATTTATGATATAAATTAAAAAAAAGAAAAAAAACAGATCAATAAGAAAAATTATAAACAATATATCAAACCAAACCAAACTAAAGAGAAAAATTTCAAAAAAAACAACAAACAAAAATAAAAGAAAAAAAAAGACTAGACTAAAATTTCTCAGTAGAAATTCTCCTCTAAGTTGGAAAGTTACTGAAAGAGGATCTATATCATTGAATAAATGGAGTCCAAATATCTTCAAATTTAAGCGAAGGATCAACAGTACCACTCCTAATTTTTTCCCAAGTTTAAACATGATATAGTTTGATAGAACCATTAAAAAGTAGTAGGGGGTATTAGATCCTTCCACTTAAGCAAAATTGATCATTTAGCCATTAATGTAACAAAGGCAACCATACGGTTAGCGGAAGCAGATAAATGGCCAGACTCTATCCTTGGTAATCCAAAAATTGCAATGACAGGGTGAGGTTGTACATCAATATTCAATACAGCTGAAATAATGTTAAAAATGTCTTTCCAATATTTCTCCAAAAGAAGACAGGACCAAAACATATGTGTCAGAGAAGCCACATTCGATTTACATCTGTCACATATAGGATTTATATGTTGATAAAAACGAGCTAACTTATCTTTGGACATATGGGTCCTGTGAACTACCTTAAACTGTATCAAAGAGTGACTGGCACACATTGAAGATGTATTAACTAAATGAAGAATTTTCTTCCAAGTATTTGTAGGTATAGATGTCTGGAGTTCACTTTCCCATTCATTCTTAATTTTGTCCAGTGATTCTGGATGTATTTTCATAATTAAATCATAGATTATTGCTATCAAGCCCTTCTGAGAAAGATTAAGACCTAATTTTTTTCCCGTTATTTCAGTTTCGTAAGGTGTCAGAAAAGAGGATATAGGAGCTTTAAAAAAAAATCTAATCTGCAAATATCGAAAAAAGTGTGATCTAGGCAAATTGTATTTGTTAGACAATTGTTCAAAAGATGAAAAACAGTTATCAATGAATAAATCATGAAAACATACGATTCCCTTCCTTTTCCATATGGAAAAAGATGAGTCAACTCTGGATGGATGAAAGAAAAAAATAGATTGAATGGGACTTGACAAGTTAAATTTATTCAATCCAAAAAAATTACGGAATTGAAACCATATTCGTATTGTATGTTCAACAATTGGGTTTAGTTAATTTGGTAAGTGTAAAAGGGAGTGAAGCTCCTAAAATAGAAGCTAATGAAAATTAAAGTACTGATTGGTGCTCAAAGTGTACACATTTGGGGGATTGAATTACATCTGAATCTTGTATCCAAAAGATTAAATATCTGATATTAATTGCCCAATAATATAACCTAAAGTTAGGCAGGGCCATACCACCATCCTTTTTTAGTTTTTGTAAATATTTCTTACTTAACCTTGGGTTTTTATTCTGCCAAATATATGGAAGAGTTTTAGAATCAAAAAAAGATTTCAGGACGAAAGTTGGAATCGCTTGAAATAAATATAAAACTTTTGGTAAAATATTCATCTTAACCGCATTAATTTGGCCTGCCAATGATAAAGACGGTGGGGACCACTTAGTAAATAATTGTTTTGCATGGTCATTTAAAGGCAATAGATTAGCTTTAAATAAGTCCTTATTTTTCTTGGTAATTTTAACACCTCAATACAGAAATAGTCAGTTACCAATCTAAAAGGTAATTGCCTATAAATTGGGGTGTGTATATTTAATGGAAAAAGTTCGCTTTTATTAAGGTTTAATCTATAGCCAGAAAAAAACACTAAACTGATCTAGAATTGATAGTATAGCGCGGATAGATTCGTCCGGCTTATAAATATAAAGTAACAGGTCATCTGCGTAGAGAGATATCTCATGAATCTTCTGTCCGCGGGTAATGCCACATACATTTGAAGAGTCCTAGAGTGAAATAGCCAAAGGTTTTAAAGCAATATCCAATAATAAAGGGCTTAATGGGCAACCTTGTCTAGTACCTCGATAAAGCCTAAAGAAAGGAGATCTTTGATTATTAGTAAGTATTGAAGCCATAGGTGTATAATAAATCATTTCAATCGTAGTTATAAATTTAGGGGTAAAGTTAAATTTTTGAAGTGTGCTGAATAGATATTCCCATTCGACTCTGTCAAGTGCATTTTCAGCATCTAGTGAAAGAACACATTCTGGGATTTGGGATGAAGGAGTCTGTATAATATTCATTAATCTCCTAATATGAAAATCTAGATAACGATTCTGAATAATTCCTGTCTAGTCTTCAGAGATAACTTGTGGAAGAACCTTTTCCAATTTAAAGGCCAATATTTTGGAAAATATTTTGAATCTACATTTAATAAAGAAATGGGTCTATAAGATGCACAATCAGTGAGATCTTTATCCTTTTTAAGAATTAAAGAAATAGTTGCTTCATAGAAAGTTTGTGGTAGTTTACCTACTGATAAGGCATCTTTAAAAATTTTGGCTAACCAGGGAACAAGAATATCAGAAAAGGATTTTAAAAATTCAGCTGTATCTTTTACTTATATCTGTCAGGGCCGGGTGCTTTACCCGAGTTCATTGAAAATATTACTTCCTTTATTTCTTCCTCCAAAATGGGAGCATCTAATATAGAGCGTTCATTTAAAGGTAGTTGGGGAATCTTCAGATCTCTTAAAAATTCATACCTTAATGTAGGATCCTCAGGTAATTCTGATTGGTATAAAGAAGAATAAAATTCATGAAAGGATTTGTTGATTTGAACATGATCTATCGTGTAGGTATCATTTGGTTACGAATTTTATTAATCTGACATTTAGATAAAGTAGATTTCGTTTGGTTGACCAATAATTTACCAGGTTTGTCACCATGTACATAAAATTGACTTTTGTTTTTAAGTAGTAGATTTTGAATTGAAGATGTTAATAATAAACGATGTTGTAATTGGAGTTCTGTTCTCTTTTTAAAAAGCTCCAGATTCGGAGTATCAGAACATTTTTTATCAATTTCTTTAATCGTGTCAGCCAATATACGTATTTCATTATTAGTTCGTTTTTTCAATCCAGCAGAATATGAAATAATTTGACCACGGATATATGCTTTAAATGTATCCCATATTATCCCACTGTAAATTTCTTCAGTAAAATTAGTTAAAAAGAAAAATGACATCTGTTCTTTAATAAATTGGACAAAATCTAAGTCTTGTAATAGAGAAGAGTTAAATCGCCATTGTCTGACATCAAAGGATACATCTGGTAATTTAATTGATAATCTCAATGGTGCATGATCAGGAATGGCAATTTCATTGTATTTACAGTCTATAGTAAGTGGGGCTAGTCTAGCATCAATAAAAAAATAATCAATCCTTGTGTAATTATGGTAGACATGAGAAAAGAATGAAATTTGTTTATCATATGGGTGTAGAAATCTCCAAACATCTAAGATTCTGGATTTAACTAAGAAGGAATTAATAAAGACAGCAGATTTGTTTGGAAGTGAGGGTTTGACACAGATCTGTCCATCGAAGGGTTTAGACAGCAGTTAAAATCTCCACCCATAATCAGAGTATATTCATTTAAATTAGGAGAAAATGCAAACATATGCTTAAAATCTTCAGTGTGGTCGACATTGGGTGCATAAATATTAACCATAACATATTATGAAGCAGACCAGTAATTAATAAAAATCTACCATTTGGGTCTGATATTGTTTCATGATGGACAAACGAAAATGAGGAGTCTATAAAAATAGAAACTCCAATATTTTGTCTAAAGGTGAACAACATAATCCAAAGAAAGGCATCGAACTAACAACATAGTTGTGAGATTGAAACAGAGCCAAAAGCCGTTAACAGTCAACATTTACAAGATACAGTTTAATGATTATTTCGAAAAGAAAGCAAACGATCAGTCATTTTGTTAAATTCATAATAATTATTAAAACAAAACATTAAAAATATTAAAAGAAGGAAAAAGAAAGGTTTAAATCTAAAAATTAATTGGTTAATAAAGCAAGTAGGTAGTAAATCAAAGGAAAAACACTGTGTCTCTTCTGCATTTCTTAGCTTCTAAAATTAACAGCTAGTTCAAAAGAAATTCCTCGGCCTCTTGGATGGATTTAAACCATTTGTGAGATTTATCAGGTAGTGAAATCCTCAACCTTGCTGGGAATAATAATGCAGGATGATAATTGCTTTGATAGAGATGAGCCATAATTGGTTTGGAGGTCAGCCTTTCTTTCATAGCTTCTGGGGTGTAATCTTCAACTATTCAAAACTTCCATTGTTTAAATTGAATCATTCCACATCCACGAGCGGTACGAATCAAGAGCTCCTTGACATTGACATAATGGAATCTTAGTATTACTGGCCGAAGTTTTTGATCCGGAGCAGGTTTAGATCTTAATGCTCTGTGACCCCTATCCAGAAAAGGCTGAACAGGGAACATTTTTGAACCAAAAACATCGACCAAAAGTTTAGAAAAGAATTCTGAAGGGTTACTAGTCTCGGTGTTCTCTGGAAAATTGATGATTCTTAAATTCTTCCTCCTGCTGCGTCCTTCCAGGTCGATGATCCTCTGTTGTTGCTTTTCCAGGTTTTGCTTGGTCATAATTAAGGCTTTTTCAAGTGAATGGAGTTTGGCATCTCTCTCTTTACCAGCTTGGTCAAGTTCAGCAATTAGTTGCATTTGTTTGGCATTATCCTGGATAAGAGTATTTTGTTTGTCTTCAAAGTCCTTTAAAATGGACTTCAATTCGGCAAAGCTCTGGTCAAACTTTCTATCCAGATTAGAAATAGCTTCCGAAGTAGGTTGGTCTCCATTACTTTTACCATTAGCTGAAGCTATGGATCTAGTGGTCTTTTTAACAGTCAAAGATCAAGATTAAACTTGTGCCAGTATTGTAAAAGACTTATTAAAGGGTGGTAAATAGTCCATTGAAAGACTTCTGTACCTTCTGCCCGATGGTAGCTGCAAGAAGATGGCATGGCTTGGATGGTGGATGTTGCCTCTTGAGGCAGCTCCTCCTGTAGATACTACCGATGATGGGAAGGTATGTGTCCCTCATGTGTTGGGCAGAGTCCACAACACTCTGCAGATTTTTACGTCCTTGCGCATTTCAGTTGCTTTTAAGACCACGATGCAACCAGTCAGGATACTTTCAACAATAATTCTGTAGGAGTTTGTTGGACGGTTCAGTGACAAGCCAAATGTCCTTTCCCTCCTCAAAAAACAAAGACGATGGCGCTAAATTCTTTTAATTACATCTATGTGCAGTGCCCAGGACAGCTCATGCAATATTTCAAGCTGCTGACTCTCTCCACTCTTTACAACGGGATTTAGCACAACAAAGCTGTGAATTAATCCTTCCTGATTACAGGTTAGGGTCTGGGATGGCTTTATCTCTAGTCGGTTCTGCAATGTATTGGTCCAAAAAAAACAACAAACAGGATTCTTCACCACACTGATTTTGCTAATTTAGTTTGCCCAATCGAATTTTAGATTAAAGTCTCTATTATTCCAGTTTTACTTTTATTCCACCAGCCAATTCTGTGTTTAATGCCATCCCCTACATCATCACTTGTATACACAACCCCACAAACATTTACCTCCCCTCTGTGTTCCTTGGCTCCACCCACACAGATTCCACATCAGAATTCACCGAGCTGATGTCCATCCTCAGTATTGAACTGATTTCCTCTTTTACTGACAATCCTACTCCACCTCCCTTCCATTTTTGCCTCTCCTTACTGAACATCAAATGCCCCTGGATGTTCGGTGCCCATCCATGGTCACCCTGTAGCCATATCTCCAAAATCTTAATCACGTCATATCCATTTACATCTATTTGTGTGATGAATGTTCCTACTTACTGTGCATTGAGACACTGTGTCTTCAGGCTTGCCTTTTAAACTTTGATGATTGGAGCTATCCCTTTCCAGATGGAACAGTTTGCTTGTTACCCAGCCTCTTGCTCTTGCAGTGACAGTATATATTTCACAGTGGAGAAGGCTGCAGACAGCACAATATGTGGAGGTGCACTGGTTGTTCCACGTTTCGCTACACACAGAATTAACTCCAGAAGTTGCCGTCAGTTTGATGGTGAATGAAAGTCAACACCAACAGTTCTGCCATCTTAGAATCAGAAAATCTCGACCTGCAAGACTCACTATTTGATGAGTCTCTACAGTCCCTGACAGTCGATTAATCCTTCTTTAGTTTTACACCAGCTCCCTTTTCTCTTGGCTTCCATCATTTATCGGTTATCCAAGTGTTCCAATAAATAATTATTTGAATCCTTGAACTGCTTCCACTGTTGTCTCTAATTCTGTGCAATGATAGTTCTTGTTGGCCGGATACTTCAGCCTTGACCCTCTAATGTCCAGTTTTCAAAAATTTAAATCTTGAACAGTGATTCAACTTTTACCATCTCACTTCTAATATTGAATCACTATCATGGTTAGCACCTTTCTCCCTTCCTTTTGATACTTGATCAATTCAAGACTGAAGCACAGGGTCCGAATGCTCCTGCTCTCCCTGACATCCTCCTGGCTAATGTGCAGTCGTGAGAAAACAAAACTGAGGACCAGAGCAAGATTGATTTATCAGAGGGACATGAGGGACTGCCGTGTACTTTGTTTCACAGAGACATGGATCACTCCCAACTCTCCTGAAACAGTGCTCCAGCTCAAGGGTCTTTTGTTCCACCACATGGACCAGACGGCAGCGTCTGGTAAGGGAAAAGGCGGCAGTGTCTGCTTTATGATAAACGTCGTGGTGCACGGACGTGGCGGTCTTGTCCCATTCCTGCTCCCCCAACCTGGAACATCTGGCAGTGAAGTGCCGACCGTTCTACCTACCGTGGGAGTTCTCCGCCGTCATCCTGACTGCAGTATACATCTCACGTCAGGCAGACTGATGTCTTGAGGAACTGAGTGCTGTAATAAACAAGAACGAAGGCGCGTACCCCGACGCCTGTCACATCGTGGCGGGAGACTTTAATCAGGCGAGCTTGAAGAAGTCTCTGCCGAACTACTATTAACACATCACCTGCAACACTAGAGGACTCAACACACTCGACCACTGCTGTACCACTATCAAGAATGCCGACGGCTCCATCCCTCGCCCGAACTTTGGTAAATCCGACCACCTGGCTGTTGTTCTTCTGCCTGCGTACAGACAGAGACTGAAGAGCGCGGCACAGGTGAAGAGGACGATGAAGAGCTGGACGGCAGAGGCGGAGAAGCGAATTCGGGATTACTTCGAGTCGGTGGGCTGGACTATGTTTGAGGATTTATCAGTGGACCTTAATGAATATGCCACGGTAGTCATCGACTTCATAAGGAGATGAATGGACGAGTGTCTACCCACAAAAACATTCCGAGTCTTCCCCAACCAGAAGCCCTGGATGAACCAGGAGATTTGTAACCTGCTGATTGCTAGGTCTATGGTGTTTCGGGTTGGCGATCCAGAGTCATATAAAAAGTCCAGGTATGACCTCCGGTTGAACATTGCCAGCACAAACAGGTAATTTTGGACTAAACTGGAATCACAGATGCACGCTGAACAGCTGTGGCAGGGCTTGCACAATATAACTTCCTACAAGGTGAGATCAGGTCGCAATAATGGCAACGACCCATCACTCCTGGATGAGCTCAATGTCTTTTATGCACGCTTTGATAAGGAGAACTATGACAGATCCACACGAGCCCCACATCTCCGGATGACCCTGTAATCTCAGTCTATCAGGCCAAAGTCAGGGCATCCTTGAAGAGGGTGCATCCACAAAAGGCGTCTGGTCCAGATGGCGTACCTGGCCAAGTACCAGACATCTGTGAGGACCAACTGGCTGGCGTGTTTATGGACATATTCAACTACGGTCTGGGGTTCCCATCTGCTTGGAAAAGTCAACTATTTTACCAGAGCCCAAGCAGAGCGTGGTGACCTACTTCAATGAAAACAGTCCATTTCGCTTACAACAACTGTAATTAAGTCGTTCGAGGGGTTGGTCATGGCGCGATTGAAATCCTGCCTCAGAGACGACCTGGATCTGCTTCAATTTGCCAACCACCGGAACAGATCTACAGCAAATCCATTGAGTCATCCCTGAGAATAAGGTTCTTTGTTGAAGGCCGATGCCATAAAGGGAAGCTGGTTTATACATTGAGAACACGCTTTGCCAGTGAGGAGGTGGTACACTCTCATCGTCCCCACCAAAGAGTTTAGAGTGCTCTGTACTAAATTTCCAAACACCTGATCACAGCACTGATTTAAATGAATACAACGTTTCTTCTTGCAGAAATCCAAGATGATGTGAACGTCTTACGTTTTGATTCATTTAATGACACCTTGTCCAAACACTGGGAAATAGCATCTTGAAGCTGAGTGAATTTTTTTTTCCAAACCTCAGAATTACAATGGGATTCACAACAAATTTGGAATCAGAGCTTGATCCATTTGAGCAAAGTTAAGTTTTCTAAATTGAGAGAAAAACTTAATCAGATTAATGTTTAATTGAGATAAATGCGAAGTGACTGCACCAGAGACTGCAGATGCTGGAACCTGTATCAACAGACAAGATGCTGGAGAAAGTCCACGGGTCAGATAGCATCTGTGGAGGGAAGTGGACAGTTGAGGTTTCAGGTCAGGATCCGGCCACATTTGGAGTCTATGGACAGTTCTGGTCTCCCTGTTACAGGAGAACTGGAAAGGTTGCAAGAAGGATTGATGAGGATGTTACCGGGACTGGAGAGATTGAGTTATAAGGAGAGGCTGGATAGGCTGAGACTTCTTTCTCTGGAGCGTAGTAGGCTGAGGGGTGACTTTACAGAGGTTTATAAAATCATGAGGAAAAGATAAGGTGAATAGCTGGAATATTTTCCCCAGCGTAGGGGAGTTCAAGATCAGAGGGCAGACATTTAAAGTGAGAGGGGAATTATTTAGAAGGGACCTGAGGGAAACTTTGTGACACAGACGGTGGTTGGGGTATGGAATGAGCCACCAGTGGAAGTGGGACAGGTGGGTACATTTACGACATTTATCTGACATTTGGACAGGGACATGGATCGGAAAGTTTTAGAAGGATGTGAGTCAAACATAGACACGTGGTATCAGATCAGTTCAGCAATATGGTCAGCATGGGCGCGTTGGCCCGAAGGGCCTGTTTCCGTGCTGTATAACTCTGTGACTCTGCTGCTCATGGTAGACAAGGCACATCAGTTAGACTCAAATCTACATTCCAGGAAAGAATCAACATGTACTGTTCCTCTTTCTCTCTCACATATTTTTCCTCATGGTCTGACACACATTAGTTATTCTCCAATCACCAAAGTACTCAGTGGCAAAGCATCAGCCTCACATCTGATGTCAATATCAGCTGCCCTGAAAGATCAAGCAACCTCTGTGGAGGGTTCTCCAGTGTTCTCCACTCTCAGTTCAAGCAGATCCCCGCCATCCAGAAGCTCCGATTTCATGTAGTTGGTCGACCAATGAACGTCTGAGGAATTCTGTTGTGAAACAAATCAGGATGCAAAATAGTTTTGAAAATCAAACAGTGTGCCCGTCTTTACTTAATTTTCATGTGCTGCTCTGATGAAAAGGATAAGAGGATATTTATTCATTAAAAGCACCTCTTCACGGAGGGAACTGTCTGCTGGTTACCCAGCCTCTCATTGTTTTGGTAGTGAGAGGAAAAATGTGGCTGGTACAGTGGACCTTCTGAATGAATGATGATACATAAATGAGAGAGCCACCAACAGTTTGCAGAGCATTAATCTGCCTTACACATTCCGACCTCATGCAACAAAGTGAACGTTTTGCAAGGTAACCTACAATGAAGGAGGCTCAACTACTCAACGTTCAAGGGATTTCCTTTGACCACCGAGCAGAAACAGGCAATTTCATACTAAACTGGAATCACAGATGGACGCTCGACAAACTGTGGCAGGGTTTGCACAATATAACTTCCTACAAGGTGAGATGGGGCAGCATAAGTGACAAAGACCCATCATTCCCGGATGAGCTCAATGCCTTTTATCCACTCTTTGATAGGGAGAACTATGACACACCCACACGAGCCCCCACATCTCCAGATGACCCTGTAATCTCAGTCTCTGAGGCTGACGTCAGGGCATCCTTCAAGAGGGTGAATCCATGAAAGGTGCCTGGTCCAGACGGCGTACCTGGCCGAGTACCAGAGATCTGTGCGGACCAACTGGCTGAAGTGTTTATGAACATATAAACCTGTCACTTCTGAGGTCTGAGATTCCCATCTGCTTCAGAGAGACATCTATTGTATCGGTGCCCAAGGAGAAACTGGTGACCAACCTCAATGACTACAGTCTGGTAGAGCTTACGTCCACTGCAATGAAGTGCTTTGAGAGCTTGGTTATGGCACAAATAAACTCCTGCCTCAGAGATGACCTGGATCTGCTACAAGTTGCCAACCGTCACAACAGTTCGACAGCAGATGCGATTTGTCTGGCTCTTCACTCTGCTCTGGACCATCTGGACAACAGGAACACATACGTCAGGCTGCTGTTCATCGACTACAGCTTGGCATTCAACATAATCATCCCATCCAAACTCATTCTGATGTTTTAAGACCTGGGCCTCTATGCCTCCCTCTGCAACTGGATACTCGACTTTCTCATCGGCATACCTCAGTCAGTGAGGATTGGTAACAACATCTCCTCCCCACTGATCATCAACTCAGGCGCACCACAAGGTTTCGTGCTTAGCCCCCTGCTCTACTCTCTGTACACACATGACTGTGTGGATAAACGCAGCTGCATGTACAAATTCACTGACAACACCATGGTTGTTGGATGAATCACAGGGGGTGATGAGTCTGCTTCCTGGAGCGAGATAGGACACCTGGTTGAGTGGTGCCTCAACTACAACCTCTCACTCAACATCAGTGTAACTAAAGAGCTGATTGTTGACTTCAGGAAGGGGAAGGAGGGCCAACATGTGCCAGTGTACTTTGGGGAATTGGTAGTGGAGAGAGTCAGCAGCTTTAAATTCCTGGGTGTTAACATATCTGATGACCTGTCCTGGGCCCTGCACATAGATGTAATCACAAGCCTTCACTTTCTTAGGTCTATAAGGAGAATTGGCTTATCATTGAACACTCTAACAACCTTCTGCAGATGTACTGTTGAAAGTATCCTGACTGGTTGCATAATGGTCTGAAGGGCATTTCGAATGCATAGGAACAAAATAAGCTGCAGAGTGTAGTGGACGCTCCCCAGTATCTCACAGGAACATCCCTCCCCACTATCAGAAGTATCTACACGAGGCATTGTCTCATGAAGGCAAAATCCATCATCAAACTTCCCACCATCCAGGCCACGCCATCTTCTTGCATCTCCGTTGGGCAGGAGCTCCACATGACCTGTGCACACATGCACTTGTGCATATGACAATAAACTCGACCTTGACTTTGACTTTGATCATTCCACAAACTAAATCCAATGCGTATGTTCATTTTTTAATGTCACTGCTGTGTTCAACGGGCCAAAGATAGCTTTCACACATGACATCCAGATACACTCTTTGAGACGTTCTCACTTTTTTTTGGAAGAACTGGAAGCAGGATTACACATTTTCCGCATTTATTCATCAAAACAATGATTGGCATCAGCTGCTTTAATTTAATTTTTTCAGTTATTGTAATTAGTTAAAAAAACAAAGATGCCTTCCTAATGTGCTCCCTGGTGACTGATGACAGGTATTAATATAACAGACTGTGAATGAAGTATATTCAATGTATAAAGTTTTCAACAGCAATGCATGGAGTTCCACAAATCTTGGGGTTGGACATTTGCTATTCCATCATTGCAGTGATCGGCATTCCTGGTGAAGTATTGGTGTTAATTATCAATCTGCAAAATGTTGTGAAATTTTGCATCACTGCTGTGTTTACTGGGATTGTTGTTTTCTGTCAATTGTGGATTTTTACCACTTTGCTATTCTCCCAGTATCATGAAACAATCCTCTATTTGTTTTCTCCCATTGTTAGTTCGATTTTAAGTGATCATTATATTCCTTTAAAATTTTATTTCATTTTTGTGCATTTCATCACAATTAGCGACAGAGTTTCTTCCTTCTAATCTTCAATGGTTTTGATTCCTATTCCATCATTTCTTCTCGTTCTGATGGGACACACCCAACGATATTCGAAGCAAATTCTGGTCTTATGGCACTTGTATGAACAGTTTCAAACAAAATTGTGCATTAAATTTAAATTCAGGAGTTTAAAACAGGATGTGGAGTGTTTTGAAAACAGCATGACAATAATGAAATCGCGAATCTGAGGATCGAGTAAGTCAGTAAGTGCAGGATGGGTATTTGAACTGGAGAGTTTGTGATTCAATGTACTGGCTGCAGAGAGGTGATGAAAGTGAATTTATGGAGAGTGCAATGTGGAAGAGCGGTCATTGATGAATCCAGGTGAATGGGATTTTGGCTCAGATAAGTGGACGGAAAAGGAGGAGTGCAATGTGTAATAAGGCTTGATATTGGTATTCTTGGTGAAGGAGGAAAATTGCAGGGTATCTGAAACTACATGCAGATTGGACAAACCAGATCACTAGTGGTGCATGTGGGGAGGGAGTGGAGTGGAATACAGAATTGGTTTGGTGGATGATGATGTGCATGTGAAAGGGACATCCGAGGGAGCGCAGCTTTGCAGCAGTGATCTGTGATTTAACTTAGTTATGAAGATTTACAATGTTGGGCCAGTTGGTGCCCTCTCTCTTGGCCAGTGAAAAAAGCCTCATCCCACTTTTTAGCACCATGTCTATAGCGCTCTTCAAATACACATCCAAATGTGGTTTAAATATGCACATATCGCTTTCAGGAAGTGAGTTACAAACATCCATCTGGGTGTCTTGACAAGAGGAGGGGTCGATGGCATTGTTGTACCAGAGGGAGAAATATTGGATGGGGTGAAACTAGTAGAAAAAGTAACTTGTTTTTCAGGATTTTCAGTTCTATGGAAGAGCTGACAAACAACACAAAATCAGTGGTGTTGTTGCTGTTGAAGTTTTCAGTAGAAGATAGTGTACCTGCTCTGGATGTTTTCCACAAAGACAGACTCTGTGGTAAGATCCAAACTGAAGTATGTCGCAACATCACAGCGCAGTTAATTACATGATAGAATTCTTAGTGGAGTAACTTTCTGTCAACAATTTCAAGTGTCAAAGCAATAAAGATCACCCTGAATTTTATTTGAGCTCCACTGCCTAACTTTGTTGTGAAACATTCACATTCAGAAAACAGATTTACACCACATACATTCAACGAAATATACTCCACACACACAAAATACAAAACAGCGACATAAAACGTGCCACAAACAGACACACACACAACCACTAACAGACATTCACTCATTCTGTCTTCCTCTATTACAGCTAACTTGGCCGTGATTGGGGTAATGTTCAGCAGACGATGTGGTCTCTCCAGATGTATCACTGTCTACCTGCTATCTATGGCGGTGACGGATCTCCTGGTCATTATCACGGGTGTGATATTAATCCGGATTGTTCCCATGACTTTTCCGTCCAGTTTCCTGACCATCGCTCCCGCCTGCAGTGTGAATCTTACGGTAGCTTATGGTATGACAGACTGCTCTGTCTGGGTGACGGTGATGTTCACCTTTGATCGCTTTGTGGCTATTTGCTGCCAAAAATTGAAAACGAAATATTGCACGGAGCGAACGGCGGCTGTGGTGATCGGAACGGTTACTGCCCTGAGCTGTTTCAAAAATGTATTTCTCTATTTTGTATATGAACCTCCACATAAAACTGAACCGACACCATGCAGAATTAAGTCAGCATATTATACTTCGCCTGGCTGGATAGCACATGACTGGATCGACAGCATTTTAACCCCTTGTCTGCCTTTCGTTCTAATTTTGCTACTCAATTTCCTAACCGTCAGTCACATTTTAAGGGCCATCAGAATCCGCAGGAGACTCCAGGGCGCTGGGAACAGTGAGAGACAGAGTGACCCAGAGACGGACAGCCGTAGGAAGTCTATCGTCCTTCTCCTAAGTATCTCAGGTATCTTCATCCTATTGTGGCTTCTGGTACTGATAAGTTTCCTCTACATTCGCATTGCCAACGTCTCTTACTTTTCAGGTTCCAATTTCAGTGAATCACTTTTCCCTCTGGAAGAAAGCGGGTACGTGCTTCAGTTCTTGTGTTCCTGCGTGAACCCATTTATTTATGCAGGGACACAGAGTAAGATCAGAGACGAGATAAAACTGGGGCTGAAATATCCACTGACTCTCATTAATAAATTACTGAAATAAAGAATTTATTCTTTGTTTCATCGTGTTCTTTACCTTCTCGTCTGTTCAGTCATAAAGTCAAAGTCGAGTTTAATGCCATATACACAAGTACATGTCTACACAGGTACAATGAATAACTTACATGAAGCAGAATCACAGGCACATTGCATCAGCTTGTTAAATTGGTTTATTAATGTCACATGTACCGAGATAGAATGCAACACTCTATTTTTCATGCCATCCATACAGATGGTTCATTACAACAGTGCATTGAGGTCGTACAAGGGAACACAATAACAGAATGCAGAATAAGGTGTTACATTTACAGAGAAGGTGCACTGAAGGTTGATAAATCAAGTGCAAGGGCCACAAAAAGGTAGCTTGAAGTTATGCCCAACGGGAGGTGGTGGGGGGGGGGGGAGAAGAGAGAATGTCCATGGTGCGTGGGGTCTTTGATTATGTTGTCTGCTTTACCGAGGCAACGAGAAGTGCAGACAGAGTCCACGGTGGGGAGGCTGGTTTCCGTGATGTGCTGAGCTGTGTCCACAACTCTTTGCAGCTTCTTGCAGCCTCGGGAAGAGCGGTTGGCATATCAAACCATGATGCATCCAGATAAGATGCTTTCTGTGGTGCTTTGATAACAATTCGTGAGGGTCAAAGGTGACATGTCAAATTCCTTTAGCCTCCTGAGGAGGTAAAGACACTGGTGAACTTTCTTGCCTGTGGTATCTGCGTATCTGTGCGACCTGTGACAATGAAGGAAAGTGTTACTTTCTCTCATTGACACCAGTTGAACAGATATACAACATTCAGAAGAAAAACATAAATTCAGAACATAAATCACACAATTTATAGTAATTTTTAGGTCTTGCACTGTACTGAGGCAGCACAACAACACATTTCATGACGTAATCATAACCATGGTTCAGATTCTGACAAAATTTTACCAGAAAGAACACATTTAGAACAAAAAAGAAGGAAACAAATTCCATTGTATTGTAATGTGGTCAATGTGGTCACAGTGTTGCTGTACTGAGGTAGTGATTGGGGTTCTGCAGGTTGGTTCAAGAACCGAATGGTTGAAGGGAAGTCGCTGTTCCTGCACCTGGTGGTGTGGGACTTCAGACTTCTGTACCTCCTGCCCGATGGGAGCTGTGAGAAGATGGCATGTCCTGGATGGTGGGGGACTTTGATGTTGCCTTCTTGAGGCAGCGCCTCCTGTTGATACTGTCGATGGTGGGGAGGGATGTGCCGGTGATGTATTGGGCACAGTCCACTCCGCTCTGCAGTTTCTTGCATTCGTACACACTCGAGTTCCCCAAGCAGACCATGATGCAACCAGTCAGGATAAGTTCAACAGTGCATCTGTATATGTTTGTGATGGTGTTTGGTGAATCGCCAAACCTCCTTCACATTCTAAGAAAGTAAAGAAGCTGGCAAGGTCAGCAATTATTGTCCTGCCCTGATTGCCCTTTAGAAGGCGGTGGTGTAGGTACTCCCAGTGTAGGTACTCCCACAGTGCTGTTCGAGAGGGATTTAGACCAGTGGCTGTGAAGGATCAGTAATGTATTTCTTTGGGTCAATTCTATCTCTGTTTGTAACACAGCTTGAGAAATGTCCCAATCAGGATGCTGTGCAGTGTATCAGGGAAACGAGCAGGGGGTGGTGTTTACTTGTGCCTGCTCCCCATGTCCTCGATGGGAGAGGTTGTGGTTTAGGCCGATGCTGAGGGAGTCGCCTGGGGAAGGAACGCTTTGTAGATGCAGCTTACCTGACGCTACGTGCCTGTGATGCTGCTGCAAGTAAGTTTTTCATTGCACCTGTGCATACACGTACTTAAGAATATTACAATAAATTTGACCGTAACGTTGACATGAACCCATTTGATCACACCCTATCAGAGATATTCCCTTTGTCCCATCCATCCCACAGCTCACCTTCTCTGCAACTTAACAAACTTTTTTTCTCACTTTCCAAGTTCAAAGGATATTCAGCCTGAAGTGTTAACTGTGTTCCTCTCCACAGTTGATGCCTAACCCGCTGAGTGTTTCCAGCATTTTCTGTTTATCTTGCAGCTTTTCAGCATCTGCAGCTTTGTGACTGAGTCGACTGGTCCTTCATACTGTGGAGCAGAATGGGAGGAGTTTGCATTGCATTGCAGCCGACAAAATGTTCACAGGGTTGACATGCTGGATGCAAGAAGGTTGTTCCTCTGGCTGAAGATTCTTGCAATAAGTGTACCGGACTCAAATGAGGAGAATTTTTTCATTCAGAGGTTGGTGAATCTTTGCAATTCTCTACGCTGGCATGCTGTAGAGACTCACTTATTGGATTCATTAAAATAGAGGTCCAGAGATTTCTGAAAATTAAGGGATTGAAGGAGACAGAGATAAGGCAGGAAAATGGGATTGAAATGGAAGATCAGGCATGATCTTAATGAATGGCAGAGCAGGATTTACCTGGTCCTATTCCAGTTAGTTCAGGTCCCTGGGACGTCCCACTGCGTACGTCACCCACCACAGATGCCTGGGACATCCCACTTTTAATGTTGTACGTTCTACGTGGGTTTCCTCCGCGTGCTCCGGTTTCCTCCCACATTCCAAAGACGTACGGGTTAGGAAGTTATGGGCATGCTGTGTTGGTGCTGGAAGCGTGGAGACACTTGTGGGCTGCCCCCAGAACACTCTATGCAAAAGATGCATTTCACTGTGTGTTTCAATGTATATGTGACTAATAAAGAAATCTTATCTTATCTTATCATTCTTACTCACTGGATCCCCTACGGTGCACACCCTGTGATACTGATTCCTCTGTCACCACCCCTCCCCCCCACTATTTGAAACTCACGGTATTGATCCCAGTATTGATCCCAGGGTTTCCCCACTGTCTGCATCTCTGAGCACTGGCTCCACGTCACTGTTTACGTCCCTGGGTCCGGCCATTATTTACATCCCTCAACCCTGAACCTGATCCACGTCATTTCCAATCGTTGACCTGTCGGTCACCCCACAAGGTTCATCACTCAGAAGTGACACCGGGACCTGAATGTTTCCATGCGCAACACTGATCCCCAATGTCTCGACAACTCAGCCTGGGTCACCCCAACGTTTACATCTCTCAGCACTCATTCATGCGCTATCCCACTATTTCCTTCTCTCATTGCTAATCCCTCATTCACTGATCTGTGTCCATCGTTCAGTACTGATATAATCATCTCCTCACCATTTCTTCTTTCAAGTATAATCCTCAGGACACCCTACTGTGTACAATATCAGTACTAATCCATGTGAAACCCACGTGTACGTTACCCACAGTGATCCCTGCGTCATCCCACTGTGTGCATCACCCATCACTGATCCCTGGGACACCCCACTGTGTACATCACCCATCACTGATCCCTGGGACACCTCACTGTGTACATCACCCATCACTGATCCCTGGGACACACCACTGTGTACATCACCCATCACTGATCCCTGGGACACACCACTGTGAACAGTCCCAGCACCCGTGCTTGGGTAACCCCATTGTTTATAACACTAACCCTTGGGTTTTTCCACTGTTAAATTTCTCACCATTGATTGCTGAGGCACATCACACTTCCATCTCTCAACAGTAACTCCTTGGTCACCTGCTGTTTATGTCTTGCCATTTGGTTCACATGACTGGAATAAACAGCTTCTCTTGTTTCTGGTCTCAGGATTCAGAGTTTGAGAATACAATGAATTATTCTAGTGGGACAACAGCACGATGCTAAAATGTGCCATTAATTTATCTTATAGCATGTGATTTTGAAATTTGTGTGTATTTTTATGTATATTCATGAAATGTGTATTTGTGCATCATTTGTATCTTTATTGCTCAGGTGTTTATAAATGTGCATCTCACAGAGAGAGTGCGAGAGTTAAACAGCCCAGAAACGGGCCCCTGGACCGACCACATCCGTGCACGGGTTTGTATATCTCAGGATGTTCTCTGTCTGCACTGTAATTGTGGAAATTTTAACAAGTGACTGTACAAGTGTTTTATAGATCGATTTCTCTCCAGTACACCCTGAGTGTGTTGTACAAACAATCTGCTGGAAGAACTCAGTGGATCGAGCAGCATCTGTGGGAGGAGAGGAATTGTCGACGTTTCGGGCAGGGTTTCGACCCGGAACATTGACAATTCCTCTCCTCCCACAGATGCTGCTCCATCTGCTGAGTTCTTCCGGCAGATTGTTTGTTGCATCTGCAGTCTCTTGTGTCTCCATTTGACTGTGTTGTATCTGACTGCTGTTTTCTCCAGGCCTATTGTTGCTGTTCAGGTCCTGCGTTAACATCTACTGTAAACGGGGAATCACTCACCACACTTAGCGAGGCCATTGTGAAATCGCCAGCAATTGTAAATCCGGTGAGCACAAGAGAAAGATAGAACTAACTTTATTGTCATCAGAATAAAGGTGTGTGTTCATGACAGGTTTAGATGCCTGTAGTCTATGGTAAAGTAAGCGTGACTGAGTGCAGTTCAGAACCTCTTGATTTCTCCAGAACTGCAAAGAAATTCCATCTTCAGTCTCCATCGTTGCCATTGCTCACTGATGGATCTGTTTGAACAAGTGAAATTTTGGAATCTAAATATTGAAACGCTGATGACAGAACTTTGCAGATGCTGTAAAAAACCCAACATCTTCATAACATTTCTTCTGTTGGATAACATTTCCAGCAATTCTCTAACAAGTGAGAGTTGATTTGTACAGACAACAGCACTGAAGGTTTTAAGAAACATGTTTTGTTCCACATTTTATGTGATCCATTTATTCTTCTCTTTAAGACTCATTTTCATTGTGACAGGACAAGTGTCGGCAATGAGGACCTGTTCCAGGCAAAGGCAAAGGATGACGTGAGCTTCACACTGTCAATGTTGGGACTGAGGTCATGGCTACAATTTATTCAGTGGATGGGGACAATTGCTCAGGGACAATTGTTGGCGTCTGCACAGTGTGGGGTGTCCCAGGGATCAGGGCTTGGAGATTGCCAGAGATGGGTGAATTTATTGGATGTGGAGACCACAAAGGGAATCGGAGCCAATGAAAGCGGGATGTGGCCACTGTGCTTGTTATATCCCCAAAGTTTGTCAAAGAGGACCTGACCTCCCTGAATCCCTACTGTGTCTGCTCGATGGAACCAATTCTATCCAGGTGTCTCTCTATTTCTTTCTCACAGATAATTTCAAGCATTTTCCCAACTACAGACATGAGGCTCAACTACTCAACGTTCAATTGATTTCCTTTGACGACAGTGGAGAAGGCTGCAGACAGCACAATGTGTGGAGGTGCACTGGTTGTTCCACGTTTCGCTACACACAGAATTAACTCCTGAAGTTGCCGTTAGTTTCATGGTGAATGAGAGTCAACACCAACAGTTCTGCCATCTTAGAATCAGAAAATCTCGAACTGCAACACTCACTCTCTGTTGACTCTCTGCGGTTCCTGACAGTCAATTAATCCTTCTCCCATTTCTCTTGGTGATCAACGCTCTTTATTACACAAATAGCTTCCTCTTCATTTATTGGTAACCAAAGTATTCCAAAAAAATAATTATTTGAATCCTTGAACTGCTTCCGCTGTTGTCTCTAATTCTGTGTAATGATAGTTCTTGTTGGTTGGATGCTTCAGTCTTAACCCTCTAATGTCCACTTTTACAAAATATAGATTTTCAATGATGATTCTCCTTTTTACCTTCTTTCTTCAAATATTGAATAACTGTCATGGTTAGCACCATTCTCCCTTACTTTTGATACTTGTTCAAGACTGAAGTGCGTGGTCCTAAGACACACCCTCTCAACTGGTATCCTTCTGACTAATGTGCAGTCATTAGAAAACAATATTGAGGAGTTCAGAGCAAGATTGCATTATCAGAGGGACATGAGGGACTGCTGTGTACTTTGTTTCACAGAGACATGGCTCACTCCCAACTCTCCTGACACAGCGCTCCAGCCCGAGTGTTTCTCAATCCACCGCATGGACCAGACGGCAGCATCGTGCAAGGAAAAGGGCGGCAGTGTCTGTTTTATGATAAACTCGTCGTGGTGCACGGACGTGGCGGTCTTGTCCCATTCCTGCTCCACCGACCTGGAACATCTGGCAGTGAAGTGCCGACCGTTCTACCTGCCGCTGGAGTTCTCCGCCGTCATCCTGACTGCAGGAAAACATCTTACCTCACGCAGACATAAAGCTGGCACTTAACTGAGTGCTGTATTCAACAAGAATGGAGGGGCGTACCCCGACGCCTGTTACATCATGGCGGGAGACTTTAATCAAGCGAAGACTCAACACACTCGACCACTGCTGTACCACCATCAAGAACGCCGTCCGCTTCATCCCTCGCTCGCACTTTGGTAAATCTGACCACCTGGCTGTGCTTCTTCTGCCTGCGTACAGACAGAGACTGAAGAGCGCTGCACCGGTGAAGAGGACGATGAAGATCTGGACGGCAGAGGCGGAGGAGTGAATTCGGGATTGCTTCCAGTCGGTGGACTGGACCATGTTCAAGGATTCGTCAGCCGACCTAAATGAATCTGCTACGGTCGTCACCGACTTCATGAGGACATGCGTGGACGACTGTGGACCCAGAAAAAACATTCCGAGTCTTCCCCAACCAGAAACCTTGGATGAACCAGGAGATTCGTAACCTGCTGAGGGCAAGATCTGTGGTGTTTAGGGCTGGTGATCCAGAGGCATCTCGGAAGTCCAGGTAGGACCTCTGGTGGGTCAGTGCAACCATAATGAGGTAATTTCAGACTAAACTGGGATCACAGATGGACGCATGACAGCTGTGGCAGGGCTTGCACAATATAACTTCCTACTAGGTGAGATCGGGCAGCATAAGCGACTCATCACTCCCGGATCAGCTCAATGCCTTTTATGCACGCTTTGATAAGGAGAACCATGACACACCCACACGAGCCCCCACATCTCAAGATGACACCGTAATCTGTGTCCCTGAGCCGACATCCAGGCATCCTTCAAGAGGGTGAATCCACGAAATGCTCCTAGTCCAGACAGCGTACCTGGCCGAGTACCAGAGATCTGTGAGGACCAACTGACTGGAGTGTTTACAGACATATTCAACCTCTCACTTCTGTGCTCTTAGGTTTCCATCTGCTTCGATGATGCATCAATTGTACCGGTGTCCAAAAGGAGCGTGGTGATCTACCTCAATGACAACAGTCCGGTAGCCCTTACATCAACTGTAATGAAGTATTTCGAGAGGTTGGTTGTGTCACAAATCAATTCCTGTCTCAGATATGACCTGGATCTGCTTCAATTTGCCTACCACCCGAACAGGTCAACAACTATTCACTCTGCTCTTTACCATCTGGACAGCAGGGACACATATGTCAGGCTGCTGTTCATTCACTACAGCTCGGAGATCAAAACGATCGTCCCATCCAAACTCACCAACAAGCTTCAAGACCTGGGCCTCTGTGCCTCCCTCTGCAACTGGATACTCGACTTTCTCATCGGCAGACCTCAGTCAGTGAGGATTGGTAACAACATCTCCTCCTCGATGACCATCAACACAGGTGCACCTCAAGGCTGCGTGCTTATCCCCTTCTCTACTCTCTGTACACACACGACTGTGTGGCTCAGCACAGCTCCATATACAAATTCACCGACGACACCACTGTTGTTGGATGAATCACAGGTGGTGATGAGTCAACTGACCGGAGCGAGATAGGACACCTGGTTGAGTGGTGCCTCAACTACAACCTCTCACTCAACATCAGTGTAACTAAAGAGCTGATTGTTGACTTCAGGAAGGGGAAGGAGGGTGAACATGTCCCAGTCTACACTGGGGGATTGGTGCTGGAGAGAGTCAGCAGCTTTGATTTACTGGGCGTTAGCATATCAGGTGAGCTGTCCTGGGTCCTGCACATAGATGCAGTCACAAGGAAGGTGTGCCAGTGTCTTTACGTTCTTACGTGGTGAAGGAGTATCGGCTTCTTCAAGTGTAATGTTGAAAGTGTCGTGACTGGTTGCAGCATGGTCAGAACAACAATGCAAATCTGCTGAGTGTAGTTGCCTCTGCCCAGTACATCACGGGCACATACCTCCCCACCATCAGTTGTATCTGCAGGAGGCGCTGCCTCAAGAAGAATAAGTCTATCATCAAAGATCCCTACCATCCAGGCCATGCCATCTTCTCGCTGCTACCATCGGGAAGGAGGTACAGAAGCCTGAAGTCCCACATCACCAGGTTCAAGATCAGCTTCATCCCTTCAACCATTCAGTTCTTGAACCAACTGGCACAACCCTAATCACCAGCGTCTGCCAACACTATGAGCACTTCCATTGCATTGCACTAAAATGGACTTTGTTTTTGTCCTCTGGGCGTATTTTCATAATCAGATCATAAATTATTGCTATCAGGCCCTTCTGATGAGGATTAAAACCTAAGATTTTTCCTGTAATTTCAATTTTATATGATGTCGGAAAAGAAGGTAAAGAAAGTTTTAAAAATCTTCTATTCTGTAAATATCGAAAAAAATGTGATCTGGGCAGATTGTGTTTATTAGACAACTGTTCAAAAGATTAAAAAACAGTTGTAAATGAATAAATCTCGAAAACATGTTATACCCTTCATTTTCCATGAGGAAAAAGCTGAGTCAATTCTGGATGGTTGAAAGAAAAAATTATATTGAAGAGAACTTGATAAAATGAATTTATTCAATCCAAAAAATTTACGAAGTTTGCAACTATAACTGTATTGTATGTTTAACTATTAGATTAGTCACTTTGTTACGAACCAACAACAAAAGAAACACACTGAGTCATGATTCAGTGTTAAAACCTATTTTATTAATCACTACTTATGATAATACGAAAAATAAAAGTAAAAATGTTAATATGTTAGAATTCAAAAATGTTAAACCTTGAACATTAACCCCAAAAACTAAACTCTTCGTGTGTGTGTGTGGCAAAGTCCCAAACTCCAAGTCCAGGAATGGTTCTTTCAAGTTCAGCTCCGCAAGCCGTAAGGTGAAACATGAGCAAAGGCTTCTTCAACAACCACCGTTGTCTGAAGATAAAACGTAGATATAGAGAACACAGAGAGAGTAATTACGAAGTCCAAATGTTCCACGATGGAACCCAAACGACACTTCAGTGTTTACTCGGTAGTGACTTCCTCACCCCGAAAAGCATCCGAATCGTGGTCGTCCACACAAATACCTGTTTCCTTCTACAGGTCAGCAACAAAGTGAACTCCACCAGATTACTTCCAATTTCCATACATGGATTTCAGTGGCAGACACAGTTATTGTTTCTCATCCATCGATAGAGAAAACAAGCAGGCTGGTGTCTCTCTCCCTTCTCTCTCTCTCTCTCCTTCTTCAAACTTCTTCAACAACGTCATTACGTCCTTTATCTTCTATTAACGTAAGCACGTCCCACACACACATACACACACACTCTCTATCTTAAAGGGACTTTCACTGAGTCCATAACACCTCCCACCTAAAAAAAAATTCTCAAGAAAAATTTAACCGCGTTTACAGTTAGTAATGTTAATAATTATCATGCTACACAACTACAGACTATCAGATTAGTACAGATACATGTTTCCCATTTAACATCGGGCAAGACAATCAGCAATCACATTATCTTTGCCTTTAATGTGAGTTATCATGAGATCAAACTCTTGCAAAATTAAACTCCAGTTTAACAGCCTTCTGTTCTTGTTTTTGACTCGGCTCAGAAACACCAATGGGTTATGATCTGTATACACAATCAATGGTTTCAGAGCGGTGCAAACATATACACTGAAATGTTGCAAGGCTAAAACAAACGACAGTAATTCTTTCTCTATGGTGGAATAATTCTTTTGATGCTCATTAAATTTCTTTGAAAAGTAAGCTACAGGATGGTCAATATCACCAAGGTCACCCTTCTGAAACAACACAGCTCCTGCAGCTTCATCACTGCTAATGAAAATGGCTTTTCAAAGGCAGGTGATTTGACCACAGGATGATAGAATAAAATGGCTTTTAGCTTCTCAAATGCTTCTTGACAAGGATCTGTCCAAACAAACGTTACTCCCTTCTTCAGAAGATTAGTTAGGGGCAGAGCAATATCAGCAAACTTTTTACACAATTTTCGATAATATCCAACCATTCCCAAAAATCTTCTAACAGTCCTCGTACCTGTGGGAATCGGGAACTCAGATATTTCTTGAACTTTTGCCTGAACAGGAGCTTGCTTGCCTTGATCTACCACATAACCAAGATACGTCACGGTTGCATGGCCAAATTCACTTTCAGCCAAGTTAACTGTAAGGTTGTCCTCGGAAAGTCTTTCAAACAACCTGTTTAACGCAGATATCACAGATATCATTCCCGGTCGCTAAGTCGTCAATGTAGACATCTGTATGTTTTAACCCATGAATCACTGAATTAATCATTCGTTGAAATGTTGCCGGAGCATTTTTCATTCCAAATGGCAAAACATTATATTCATACAATCCAGAAGTGGTTACAAAGGCAGAAATCTCCCTTCCTCTATCTGTTAATGGAACACACCAGTACCCTTTTAATAGGTCAATCTTAGTAAGAAATTTTGCCTTTCCCACTCTGTCTATGCAATCATCCACCCTAGGAATAGGGTAAGCATCTGACCTCGTTACAGCATTCACTTCCCTGTAATCTGTGCAAAATCTAACAGTTCCATCAGATTTAGGCACAATAACACAGGGCGAACTCCAGTTTGAAGTAGAATATGTAATAATATCATTTTCCAACATATATTTTATTTCCTGATCAACAAGTGTACTTTTGCCACATTCATTCTTATGGGTGTTGTTTGATTGGTTTTGCATCCCCAACATCAACATCATGGGTAATTATCAACGTTCTGTTTGGAACATCTGGGAACAGATTTTTAAATTTTAAAATTAATTCTCTCATGTGTTTTTTTTGCGAAACTTGTAAATGGTCCAACTTCGTTTCAAGGTTCTCCAGGATATTTTGTTTTTTTTAGTTTTGATGGAACAATATTTGGTCCAAATTGGCCTCCCTCATTATCAACATTAGGCATTCTAGAAAAACCTTCATATCATCCACCATGGCCACAACTGTATCTCTCTCATAATAAGGTTTCAGCATGTTTACATGACAGAGTTGTGTTTTCTTGCGTCTTTCTGGTGTTTGGATTATACATGTCAAATCAGTTACTCGGGATTCAATAATATATGGTCCAGAAAAACGAGATTGCAATGGATTGTTTTGGCTAGGGAAAAATACTAACACCTTTTGTCCCACTGCAAATGTCCTAGGCCCAGCACGTCTGTCAAGACATGTCTTCATTCTTATCTGGCTGGTTTTCAAATTCTCTCTCGCTAGCTGGCAGACTCTCTCCAAACGATTTTTAAATTTTTGGACGTAGTCCAACAGACTCAAATGCACTTCCTCATTAACCCATTGTTCTCTTAACAATTCTAAAGGTCCCCTCACCCGATGTCCAAATACAAGCTCAAACGGACTAAATCCTAATGACTCCTGTATTGATTCTCCAATGGCAAACAAAAGTAAATGAACACCATCATCCCAACCCTTTGTTTTTTTTTTCAAAACAATAAGTCTTCAGCATATTTTTGAGAGTAGAATGAAATCTCTCCAGAGCTCCCTGAGGTTCTGGGTGATATGCAGATGATACAATCTGCTTTGCCCCCAGCCCATAGACTAGTTGTTGGAATAAATTAGACATAAAACTACTGCCCTGATCAGATTGGATTTCTTTTGGCAAACCAACGAAAGTAAAAAAAAACTAAAAGGGCCTTTGACACAGTCTTGGCCTTAATATTCCTAAGGGGTATTGCCTCTGTAAATCTAGAAGTTGCAAAAATGATGGTTAACGAATACTGATTTCCAGCCTGAGACTTTGGCAATAGGCCAACACAGGCCACAATCACCTTCCAAAAGGGTTCACCAAAAGCAGGAATAGTTTTCAACAGAGCCACAAGGGGTTTTTGATTTGGTTTACCTACCATCTGACATGTGTGACAGGTTCGACAAAACATCACCACATCCTTTCTCGAACCAGACCAATAGAATTGTTTCAAGATCTTTCATACAGTTTTATTCACACCAAAATGACCACCCAAAGGCATACTATGGGCCAGGTTTAAAATCTCATCCCTATAAACTTTTGGAACAACAACCTGATGAATAACTTCCCATTCCTCATTAACAGGGACATGAGGAGGTCTCCATTTCCTCATTAACACTCCATTTGAGACATAATATCCAATTGGCACTTTTTCAGTCTTATCACATGAAAGTGCTTTTTCTCTCAATTCTGTAAGCTCAGGGTCCTTCATCTGTTCCACTATAAATTCTTTCCTCGACAGAGACGAATCTTTAAATTCAGGCTCACTACAAGGATTTTGATCCTCCAGTGAAGACAGGAAAGTCAAAGCCAAGTCATCATAATTTTCTTCCTGTTTAGGACTGTCACAGGGAACCATATCAGACTGCCCAGGACTGTCGACCTTGGCTCATTCTTTAGCTCTAGCTCGTGTCACCGCACAGGATGGGTAAACATCTGGATCATTCTGAGACATCAATCCTTGATTTGGTCGTTAACCGTACCACAGGGACAAATTCTCCATCCGCAACGTCATTCCCCAATAACAAATAAACTCCTTCCACTGGTAAACTTGGTTGTATCCCTATCTTGACAGGTCCTTCTATGAACTTTGACTTTAAAATCACCTTGTTCAAAGGGACAGAAATGGTGTCACCTGTAACGCCTCGCACTAGATTTACCTCACCAGTGGCAGTTTCTTCACCAAAATGTAAAACACTGTCCATCAGGAGAGATTGGCAAGCCCCAGTATCTCTAAGGATTTTCACTGGCACCTGGGGTGACCCATCATTCGGTGAAACAAAACCCTCTGATACACAAGAATGGAATTTCTTCCTCACTTGACAAGGACTGATCTTTAACAACATCCCCTAAACCTTTTTGATTTTTAATTACCTGAAAGCAAGCATTGGGTACGGCTTCCTTCCTTTTCTTCAAAAGGGAACAATTAGCTATTACATGGCCAGGTTTCTTACAGTAATAACAAGTCCGCACAACAGGTTTCTCCAGCACTGGCTTCTTTTCAGCCTTCCCTTTTTGATTACCTCCCAATTTAATCTCCGGTTTACCTGGATTGTCCTTGTAACTTTTTTGAAAGGCTTTAGGTTGTCCCCATTTGGATTTATGGGTTAAAGCATAATCATTTGCCAACCTAGCAGTTTCTTGTAAAGTTTCCACCTCCTTTTCATTTAAATATGTTGTTATTTCAGCTGGGACACATCTTTTAAAGTATTCCACTAACATCAATTCTGCTAATTTATCATAATCCCCAACTACATTTTGAGCAATGCACCATAGTTCAAAACATATTCTCTTCCCATTGGCAAATGTTTGCCTATAAGCTTCAGGTACCAATTCATAGGCCTTCAACACAGCTTGTTTTACCTTTGTATAATCAGCTGCATCCTCAACAGACAAAGAAGAATAAGCTTTTTGACCTTTACGTTTAATTACACTCTGTAAAATAAGAGCCCATCCTTCCTTTGGCAAGTTTGAACTCACAGCAACCTTTTCAAAATGTTGGAAATACTGATCAACCTGATCTTCCTCAAAAGGAGGGACTAATCGAACCTCCCTACCGGCTGAAAAACCATCATCAGGATCAGATTCCAAACTCTTTCACTTCATTTTTAACTCATTCTGCCGCTGTTTTTCCTTCTCCTCCCTATCCAGCTCCATCCTTCTCTTTTCCATCAGGGCTTTCCTTTCATCTGCCTCCACCTCAAACTTCAACCGAGTTAGCGTTCATTCTCGTTCAGCCTCTATCTTTGCCAGCTGCACCTGTGCCTCAGAAATCGCTGGTTCACTGCCAGGTAACTGTCTTAACACCTCCTCCTCAATACCTTCTTTTCCACATAATGGCCAGCTAGCGGTCTCTGAATATCTGTAAATCGCCTTACTGCCTCAAGATGTAGCTCTGCAGCAATTTTCACCAAATCAGGCTTCCTCATCCCCTGCAATCCTCCAGGGGTGGATCTTTTCAAAAATGTATCCATTGTTGCTGGTTTTCACACACACAAGCCAATTAAAAAGAATTTATCAGACCGACCACAATCAGTCGTCCACGAAGACCCCAATTTGTTCAAACTCAGCCCTCCAGTACCAGTCTTGAGTTCGACTTCAAACCACCCTCGTCAATCTTTGGATTGGATCCCAGACGAATCTCGTCAACCTGGGGAACGATCCCGGACGAACCCCCAATTTTGTTATGAACCAGCAACAAAAGAAACACCCTGAGTCATGATTCAGTGTTAAAAACTACTTTATTAATAACTGCTTATGATATTAAGAAAAATAAAAGTAAAAATGTTAGAATGTTAGAAGTAAAAATGTTAAACCGCGAACATTAACCTCAAAACTAAACCTGTCGTGTGTGTGTGGCAAATTCCCAAACTCCTTGACCAGGAATGGTTCTCAAAGTTCAGTTCAGCAAGCCGTAAGGTGAAACGTGAACAAAGGTTTCTTCAACAACCACCGTTGTCTGAAGATAAAATGTAGATGGAGAGAGAACATAGAGAGTAATTAAGAAATCCTAATGTTCCACTTTGGAACACAAAAAGCACCTCAGTGTTTGCTCGGTAGAGATTTCCTCACCCCGAAAAGCATCCGACTTGTGGTCGTCCACAAAAATACCTGATTCCGTCTACAGGTCAGCAACCAAGTGAACTCCACCGGATTACTTCCAATTTCCATACGTGGGTTGCAGTGACAGACACAGTTATTGTTTCTCATCCATCGATAGAGAAACCAGCAGGCTGGTGTCTCTCTCTCTCTTCTCCCTCTCCTCTGACTGACTTCGACTGACCTGAACAACAACGTCATTACGTCCTTTATCTTCTGTTGACGTAAGCAAGCCAGACACACACACACACACACACACACACACACACACACACACACACACACACACACACACACACACACACACACACACACAAACACAAACACACACCATTATGCTCTATCTTAAAGGAACATTCATCTAGTCCGTAACAGTTGCAAACCACCCTTATCTTGTTCTCTATCATCTTGCCTGCTTCGTCATAGAGCTATGAAAACAGGCCCGTCGGCCCATCTCGTCCATGCCAACCAAGTTGCCTCACTGAGCAGTCCCATTGCCTACAGTTGGCCCATCTCCCTCTCAACCTTTCCAGTCGATACTTGTCCAAATGTTTCTCAAAGTTTGTCATTGTTCCCAGCTCTACCACTTCCTCTGGCGGCTTGTTCCTCTGTCCTCACTCTAGGGTCCACGTTGCATTGTGATGGTGCCTTGCTCCTTCCTGCTTTATGTAGGACAGTTGTGTCACAGAGTTACACAGCACGGAAACAGGCCCTTCGGCCCAACAACTCCATGCCGACAATCAAGCACCCATTTACATTAATCCCTATTTTTTTTCCACATACCCATAATCTTGCCCGAGATTCTACCACTCACCCACACATGAGAGGCAATTCACAGCGGCCAATTAACCACAGGTCACAAAGAGAATGTGCAAACTCCACACAGACAGCAGCAGAGGTCAGGATTGAATCTGCGTCTCTGGAACTGTGAGGCAGCAGCACTACCCGCTGTCCCACTGTGCCACCCACTTGCAACAAGTTAGATGAATTAGCAGTACCAAGAGGTGCTGGTCTACTGGACATTACAGAGATCTGGTCACAAGGAAGAGAGCTGAATATCCCGGAGTATTTATTGGTGTTACAGAGTTGTTGACAGATTCACCAATAGGAAGGAGCAGGGTTGGTCTGATAACACAACGGCATTAGGACACTGGTAAGAAAGGAACATGAAGTATGAGTAGGTTTAAGAGGGTAATTGGAAAGGACAGAAAACAACTGTCTGTCCTCATGTCAGACAGTTCAAGAAAAAAATTGGGACTCAAAACTAAGGTAAAGCAACCATCATGGGCTCATCGTCGACTGTCCATTTCCCTCCACAGATGCTGCTTGACCCACAGAATTCCTCCAGAAGTTTATGTGTTGCTCCACATTCCAGCATCTGCAGTCTCTTGTGTCTCCTGTGTTTTAACTCCTTGTGGGCTGGGAAATCAAATTGACAGATGTGGCCTTGAGGATGTAAGTTCATTGAATGCCGGCAAGACGGGTTCACTGAACATTATGTTGGAGGTGCAATCGGAGGCAGGATAGTTAAAGAGAAACAAAACTCAAAATAAATAAAAAGCAGATGCTGGAAACCTGAAATAAAAGCAGAAAATTCTGGAAACACTCGGGTCAGACAGCGTCTGTGGGAAGTGAAAGAGTTCACGTTTTACATCAAAGGTCTCTTTGTCAGAACTGTGGGAGGGTGGGGATGGGTGCTTGACTCCATCCCACTGCAACCAATCAATGCCACACTTTCCTCCACTTCTGGACGCAATTAAAGGGTTAGCGTCATGTTTACAGGGGGATATGGACTAACCGTGGGCTAATCGGTCTCGCTTAGATGGGCATCTTGGTCAGCATTGGAAAGGATGGGCCGAAGGGTCTGTTTCCGTGCTCTGTGCTTCTTTGCCTCCTGATGGACAAGAAGTTCAAAAGGCCACATGATGACTGAAAAAATAACAAGTCTTCAGGAGCAGACGGCATCCCCACAGAAACATGGCTGAGAGAAGGGCAGGACTGGCAGCTCAATATTCCAGGATTCAGATGTTATCGGCATGACAGAGGTACATGTCGGCAAAGTGTGGGTGTTGCCTTTTTGATAAGGGAGCACAAAACAGCAATAATTTGAGATGATATTCTTGGGGATTGTCCAATAAGGCCATATGGGTAGAACTTTGAAACAAGAAAGAGAGGGTCAATCTAGTGGAGTTGTGTTATCGACCCCTCCCTCCAGTAGTCAGCAGGAACTTGAGGAGCAGAAATTGTTCACAATTGTCAGAATAATAGGATTGGATTGGTGGGAGATATTAATTTCCTCGGTATTGACTGGATGACCCAAAGCGTTAAGGGCCTGAATGGGGTGGAATTTGTGAAACATGTCCAATAAAGTTTCCTGAGTCAATATACAGATGGTCCTACTCCCCAGGGTGCAATAATGGACCTAGAGGCGCAAGGCAAGATAGGTCCTAACCAACATGGTTTTGTGAAGGGAAAATCCTGCCTGACCAAGCTATTGGAGTTTTTTGAAGAAATCACAGGTAGGGTGGATAAGGGAGAGGCAGTAGATGTTGTGTATTTAGACTTTCAAAAGGCCTTTGATAAGGTGCCTCACAAGAGACTGATTAATAAGATGAGAGGTCATGGAATTACGGGTAGGATAACAGAATGGGTGGAGCATTGGCTAGTTGACAGTAAGCAAAGAGTGGAGATAAAAGGATCTCGTTCTGGTTGGTTACTAGTGGTGAACCGCAGCGGTCGGTGTTGGGACCGCTCCTTTTTACCTTGTACATTAACGATTTGGATAATGGAATAAATGGTTTCGTGGCTAAGTTTGCGGATGACGCCAAGATAGGGGGAGGAGTAGGGAGTATTGAAGAGATTGGAAGGTTGCAGAGGGACCAAGACAGTTTAGGAGACTGGGCAAGGAAATGGCAGATGAGATTCAATGTTGAGAAATGTGCAGTTGTACACTTTGGAAGCAGAAATAAGCGGGCAGATTATTATCTAGGAGGAGAGAAAATCCAAAGCACGGAAGTACAAAGGGACTTGGGGGTACTCGTGCAGGATACCTTAAAGGTTAATCACCAGGTCGGATCGGTGGTAAAGAAAGCGAATGCTATGTTGGCATTCATTTCGAGAGGTATAGAGTATAAAAGTAAGGAAGTGTTGATGAGGCTCTACGGGGCACTAGTGAGGCCTCATTTGGAATATTGTGCGCAGTTTTGGGCCCCACATCTTAGGAAGGATGTGCTGACGTTGGAGAGGGTTCAGAGGAGATTTACGAGGATGATTCCAGGAATGAAAGGGCTTACGTATGAGGACAGTTTGTCGGCTCTTGGACTGTACTCACTGGAGTACAGAAGAATGAGAGGGGACCTCATAGCGACATTTAAAATATTGATAGGAAAGAACAGAGTAGATGTGGCTAGGCTGTTTTCCTTGGTGGGTGAGTCCAGGACCAGAGGGCACAATCTTAGAATTAGAGGGTACAGTTTAAAAACAGAGATGAGGAAAAATTTCTTTAGCCAGAGGGTGGTGAATTTGTGGAACTCCTTGCCACGTACAGCAGTGGAGGCCAGATCAGTGGGGGCATTCAAGGAGGAGATATATAGATATGTTAGTAGTCAGGATATCAAGGGATATGTGGATAAGGCTGGAAATTGGGATTAGAATAGTTTTTTTTTCTTTCCCCCATTCCCCATTTCTCATTTCTATCTTCCCTTTCCTTGGAGCAGACTCGATGGACAGAATGGCCTGCTTCTGCTCCCTTGTCTTGTGATCTTGTGACCTTATCTCAGGGACTGAGGCAGGGCAGGTAGCGGAAGTGGCAGTCAGGGAGCACTTTGGCTCGAGTGACCGGAACACTATCAGTTTTAAGATCGTGACGGAAAAGGATAGGATAGGTCCACAGGAGAAGAAATAATGTGGGGGGAATTAGTCAGGATTTAGCGCAGGTTGATAGATGAGCTTGTTTGAAGGGAAAAGAATGAATAGCAAGTGGGAGGCTTTTAAGAGTGTGATATCAAGAGTCCAGGAGCAGCCCGTTCCTGTCAGCGTGAAGGGTAAACCTGGCAAGTTTAGGGAATCTTGGCTGACAAGAGGTATTAAGGCTGTGGTCAAGAAAAAGAAGGAGGCACACATTGCGTTTAGGAAGTTGGAGAAGAGTGCACTTAGTGGGAAATCAGGAGGGCAAAGAGAGTGGATGAGGTGGATCAGGCAGGTAAGGTTACGGAAAATCCCAAGAGGTTCTAAACCAATATTATGGCTGGGGAGACAGTAGGTCCCCTTAGAGATCAGCAAGGCCACCTAGGTCTTGAGCCACAGGAGATGGGTGGGATTTTAAATGAATATTTACTGAGGAGAAAATCATGGTTGCCCAAGAGATAAGGGAAACAAGTGGAGATGTTTTGGAGAACATTCATATTACCAGGGAGGAGGTATTTGCAGCCCTACAGAGCATTAAAGTGCGTAAATCCCCAAGGCCTGACCGAGTGCATCCTCAGATTTTGTGAGAGGCTAGAGGTGAAATTGTGGAGGGCCTTGCAGAGATATTGGCTTGATTGATAACTACTGGTGAAGTTCCCAAAGACTGGAAGTGGCTAATGTTGTACTGTTGTTTAAGAAGGGTAGCAAGGACAAGCCAGGGAACGACAGGCTGGTCAGCCTGCCATCAGCACTGGGGAAGTTACTGGAGGGAATTCTGAAGGAAAGGATCTACCAGCATTTGGATAGACAGAGTCTGATTAGGAGGAGTCAGCATGGCTTTGTGCGTGGTAAGCCATGCTTGACGAACTTTTTGGAGCATTTTGAAGAGGTAACCAAAAAGGCAGATGAGGGGAGGGCAGTGGATGTTGTCTATTTGAACTTCAGCAAGGGCTTCGACAAGGCCGCACATGGCTGGTTGGTCAGGAACTTGAGGGCCGATGGAACCCAGGGAGAGCTGGTTAGCTGGATTCAAAATTGGCTCCGAGGGAGGAAGCAGAGGGTGGTGGTTGAAGGTTGTTTCTCGGAATGGAGGCCAGTGACTAAGTGGTGTGCCGCAGGGATCGGTGTTGGAACCTTGGTATTCATTTCTTATATAAATGATTTGGATGTGAATGCACAAGGCTTGATCAGTAAGTTTGCGGATGACAGCGAAGAAGGTTATCGTCGATTACAGGGGAATTTTTATTAGTTAGAGAAGTGGCCGAGGAACAGAAAATGGATTTCAATACAAATAAGTGCGAGGTGATGCAATTTGGAAAGTCAAACCAGTGTCAGACTTATACTTTGAATGGTAAGGCCCTAAGGAGTGTAATGGAATGGAGGGACCAAGTACAAGTGCAAAGTTCATTGAAAGCAGCGTCACAGACAGACACGGTGGTGAAAAAGGTGTTTAGCACGCTGGCCTTCGTCAGCCAGGACACTGAGTACAGGAGTTGGAACATTATGTTGCAGTTGTATAAGTCGTTGGTGAGGCCACACTGGTAGGACTGTGTACAGTTTTGGTCACCCTATTATAGGAAAGATGTGGTTAAACGGGAAAGAGTGCAAAGAAGATTTACGAGGATGTTGCAGGACTCAAGGGCATGAGTTATAGGGAGAGGTTGGCCAGGCTCGGTGTAAACCAATTCCGAATTTTAAAAACTTGTCAGCACCATATCACATTGATTTCATGGAAACTGATAGAAACTTTGGAAAATGATTTCCAAAGGTAGCTATTATTTTCTTCATGACTTCATATCTCAGTGTAATTCATTACAACACTTGGTACTGTATCCACTCTCTGGGAAATAACCATCTTGAAGCCGAGTGATCTTTTTTCCCACATCTCCAGAATGAGAATGTGATTCACTGCAAACTTTGGGATCAGACTTTGATCCAGTTCAGCAAAGTTACATTTCCTAGTTTGAGAGGATTCTTCATCAGATTAATAAGTTTTATGCAGGTAAATGTAAGCGGTTGCATTTTGCTAAGACAAACCAAGACAGGACTTGCACAGCAAATGGTCAGACCCTGGGGAGTGTTGCAGAACAGAGAGACCCAGGGGTGCAGGTACGTAGTTACTTGAAAGTGAAGACACATGCAGACAAAGTGGTGAAGAAAGTGGCACATTTGCCTTTATCGGTCAGGCTATTGAGTACAGGAGTTAGAAGATCATGTTTTAGTTGTACAAGACATTGGTAAGGCGACATTTGGAGTACTGTGTGCAGTCTAATGGTCCTGCAATATGAAGGATGTCTTTAAAGTGGAAAGGGTGCAAAAAACATTTGTGAGGATATTACCAGGACAGGAGAGACTTATTTATGAGGAGAATCTGGATAGACCAGGGCATTTGCCCTGGAGCGCAGGAGGCTGAGGGGGACTTTATTGAGGTTTATTAAATCATGAGGGCCAGAGATAAGGTGAAGAGTCACAGTGTTTTTCCCAGGGGAGGGGAGTCCAAAACCAGAAGGCAGAGGCTTAAAGTGAGAGGGGAAAAATGTAAAAGGGACCTGAGGGGCAACTTTTTTCCACACAGAGGATGGGGTGTGATTGGAACGAGCTGCCGGAGGAAGTTGTAGAGGAAGGTACATATATGACACTTAAAAGACATTTGGACAGATCCATGGACGGGAAAGGTTGAGAAGGATACAGGCCAAACCCCAGCAAATGGGACCAGCTCAGTTAGGCAACTGGATTTGCATGGGTGAATTGGGCCGAAGGGCCTGTTTCCGTGCTGTATAACTCTGTGACTCTCCTGCTCATGGTGGACAAGGCACATCAGTTGGACTCATGTCTACATTCCAGGAAAGAATCAACATGTATTGTTCCTCTTCACCCCTCACACATATTTCCTCAAAGATGAGGGTGGTTTACAACAAAAACTGTTCCCAAAGAATAGAAATGGTTTATTTCAGTAATTTATTAATGAGGGTCAGTGGATATTTCAGCCCCAGCTTTATCTCGTCTCTGATCTTACTCTGTGTCCCTGCATAAATAAATGGGTTCATACAGGAACACAAGAACTGAAGTGCTTTCCCGCTTTCTTCCAAAGGGAAAATTGAATCACTGAAGTTGGAACCTGAAAAGTAAGAGATATCAGCAATGTGAACATAAAGGACAGTTATTGGTGCCAACAGCCACAAGAGGATGAAGATACCCGAGATACTGAGGAACAGGACAATAGACTTCCTGCGGCTGTCCATCTCTGGGTCACTCTGTGTCTCACTGTTCCCACTGCCCTGGAGTCTCCTGCGGATTCTAATGGCCCTTAAAATGTGCCTGATGGTTAGGATATTGAGCAGTAAAATTAGAACAAATGGCAGACAAGGGACTAAAATGCTATCGATCCAGTCAAATGCTATCCAGCGAGGTGAGGTATAATATGCGGACTTAATTTTACACGGTGTGGGCTAGGTTTTATGTTGAGGTTCAAATATAAAACCCACAAATACATTTTTGAAACAGCTCAGGGCAGTAACCGTTCCGATCACCACAGCCACCGTTCTCACCGTGCAATATTTGTTTTTCAATTTTTGGTAGCAAATAGCCACAAAACGATCAAAGGTGAACATCACCGTCACTCAGACTGAGCAGTCTCTTACGGTGTAAGCTACGGCGACATTCACATTGCAGACTGGAGAGAAGGTCAAGAAACTGGACAGGAAAGTCATGGGAACAATCCGGTTTAATATCAAGCCCATGATAATGACCAGCAGATCCGTCACCGCCATCGACAGCAGATAGACAGTGATACATCTGGAGAGACTGCATCGTCTGCGGAACATTACAGAAATCATGGCCAAGTTAGCTGCAATAGAGGAAGACAGAGGGAGTACGTGTGTGTTAGCGATTGTGTGTGTGTGTGTGTGTGTGTTTGTGTGTGTGTGTGTGTGTGTGTGTGTGTGTGTAGGTTTATGTGTGATGTGAGAGTGGTCTGCGTATAACTGTGTGCTGGGTATGTGGTGTGTATTTTGTGTGTGTGGCGTGCATTTTGTTTGAATATGTGTGGCGTGTGCTGTATATTTTGTCTTTTGAATATGTGTGTGAGACAAAGAGAAAAATCAGTGGAACTTGGCTAAAATTGTACTTGACCGTGTTCAGTGTGACTTTTATTGCTTTGACACATGAAACGGAATTGACAGACAGTTACCCCACTAAGAATTCTATCCTGTGATTAACTACGCTGTGACGTTGCAACATAAGTTCAGTTTGGATCTTACCAGACCACTGGTAAGATTTTACCTTAAGTTTTGATCTATATTCAGTTTGGATCTTATCAACACCACTGACTTTCGTGTTGTTCATCATCTCTTCCACATAAATGAAAACACTGAAAAAACCTTCTTTTACTACTCATTTCACCCCATCCAATATTTGTCCCACTGTTACAACAATGTCATCGACCCCTCCTCTTGTGAAGACACCCAGATGGATGTTTGGAACTCACTTCCCGAAAGCGATATATGCATATTTAAACCACATTTGGATGTGTATTTGAAGAGCGCTATAGACATGGTGCTAAAAAGTGGGATGAGGCGTTTTCCACTGGCACAGAGACAGTGCACCAACTGGCCCAACATTGTAAATTTTCATAACTCAGTTAAATCACAGATCACTGCTGCAAAGCTGCTCTCCCTCGAATGTCCCTTTCAAATGCACGTCTTCATCCACCAAACCAATTCTGTATTTCACTCCGCTCCCTCCCCACATGCACCACTAGTGATCTGGTTTGTCCAATTTACTTGTCATTTAAATACCCCAGATATTTTCTCCTTCATCAATTTGAAACCCTATTACACCATGCACTCCTCCTCTTGCCTCCACTGATTTGAGCTGAAATCCCGTCCATCTGGATTCATCAATGACCGATCTTCCACATTGCACTCTCCATAAATTCACTTTCATCACCTCTCTGCAGACAGCACAAAATCTCCAGTTTGAATACCCATCCTATACTTACTGTCTTACTGGATAGTCAGTTCCACTGTTTCAATATTCTCATATGTTTTCTGAACATTCCATGTCCTGTTTTAAACTCCTGAATGTAAATTTAGTGTCAAATTTTGTTTGAATCTGTTCATACAAGTGCCATCAGAAAATAAATGACTTCCATTATAGTTGGGTGTTTACCCTCAGAATGAGAAGAGATAATATAATTGGAATTAAAACCATTGAAGATTAGAAGTTGTAAAGCAGAAATTCTTCTGCTAATTCTTCTGCTAAATGCACTGTAAAAAAATAAAATTTAAATGGACACAAGTATTCAATTAAAATGGCACAACCAATGTTAGCAAACAACTAAAGGTTATTAATGATACTGGGAGAATAACAAAGGGGTAAAAATCCACAATTGACAGAAGGCAACAATTCCAGTAAATACAGCAGTGATGCAACATTTCACAACATTTTGCAAATTGATAGTTAACACCAATACTCTACCAGGAATGCCGATGACTGCAATGATGGAATAGCTAATGGCCAATCCCAAGATTTGTGGAACTCCATGCATTGCTGTTGAACACTTGAAGCACACAATACACTGCATTCACTGTCTGTTATATTTATACCCGACATCAGTCACCAGGGATTATATCAGGAAGCATCTTTGTTTTTTATGCCAATTATATGAATTGGAACAAACAACGTAAAGCCGATGATGTCGATATTTTGATGAATAATTGCGTTGAAAGTGTAACCCTGCTTCTATTTCTTCAAGAAAAATAAGGACAGTCTCAAGGCTGGCCGTCATGTTGAAAGGTGGCTTTGGCCCATTGAACACAGCAACCTGCAACAATATACTTCTGGCATTATGAAACGAACAGACAGATTTGATTTAGTTTCTGGAGTGATCCTGAATTGATCAAATTTGGGAGAAATGTGCCAACCATGATAGTGATGCACTATGGGAAGAAATAATGTAAAAGGTGAATCATCGTTGAAGATTTAAATTTTGGAAAACTGGACGTTAGAGGGTTAAGGCTGAAGCATCAGAAGACAAGAACTGTAATTGCACAGAATTAGAGACAACAGAGAAAGCAGTTCAAGGATTCAAATAATTATTTATTAGAATACTTAGGTAACCGATAAATGAAGGAAGATTGGTTTGTGGAATAAAGGGTGCTGGTCACCAAGAGAAATGGGAGCTGTTATAAAACTAAAGAAGGATTAATCGACTGAAAGAGACTGCAGAGATCAGGAGATAATGATTCAAAGTCAAAGTTGAGTTTATTGTCACATGCACTAATACATGTAAGCACCGGAGCAAGGAAACACTTAGTGGTAGCTGCAGGCCCAGATATTCTGATTCTAAGATGGCAGAACTGTTGGTGTTGACTTTCATTCACCATCAAACTGACGGCAGCTTCAGGAGTTAATTCTGTGTGTAGTGAAACGTGGAACAACCAGTGCACCTCCACACATTGTGCTGTCTGCAGCCTTCTCCACTGTGGTCAAAGGAAATCACTTGAACGTTGAGTAGTTGAGCCTTCTTCATTGTAAATTACCCTGCAAAACGTTCACTTTGTTGCATGAGGTCGGGCAGGACAGTAAGTCACATTAATGCTCAGCAAACGGTTATGAACCAACAACAAAAGATACACACTGAGATGTATAAGTGTTAAAAAACTATTTTATTAATAACTACTTATGATAATACGAAAAATAAAAGTAAAAATGTTAGAATGTTAGAAGTAAAAATGTTAGATCTTAAACATTAACTCCAAAAGTAAACTCTTCGCGTCTGTGTGGCAAATTCCCAAACTCCAAGTCCAGGAATGGTTCTCAAAGTTCAGTTCAGCAGCTGTAAGGTGAAACATGAGCAAAGGCTTCTCCAACAAACATCATTGACTGAAGATAAGACGTAGATGTAGAGAACACAGAGAGAGTAATTACGAAATCCAAATGTTCCACGATGGAACCCAAACGACACCTCAGTGTTTAGTCGGTAGTGACTTCCTCATCCCGAAAAGCATCCGAATCGTGGCCGTCCACACAAATACCTGTTTACTTCTACAGGTCAGCAACAAAGTGAACTCCACCGGATTACTTCCAATTTGCATACGTGGATTGTAGTAACAGACACAGTTATTGTTTCTCATCCATCGATAGAGAAACTAGCAGGCTGGTGTCTCTCGCTCTCTTTTCTCTGACTGACTTCGACTGACCTCTTCAACAACATCATTACGTCCTTTATCTTATGTTGACGTAAGAACGCCACACACACACACACACACACACACACACACACACACACACACACACACACACACACACACACAAAGTCTCCCTCACTGTCTTACACCATCCATTCTGTGACTTAGAGTTTCCTCTTCACTGCTGCACCTCTCCCACCCTCCCACACATCTCACTCCCTCTAGGAATTCCTGCCCACACTCCCAGCCATACACTCGGCCCCCATTCCCAATGCACTCCATCCCCACATCTCTCCCCGTTCCCAGCCGGACTCTGTTCACACACCTGCTCCCATTCCCTCTGCACACCTGGCCCGTTCCCATCCATGGGTTTTCGGGACACTTGGCTCTTTTCCCAGCCAGACTCCACACACCTGGCTCCCATCCTGGTTACCTTCTGTCTGCACATCTGTCCATGTTTCCAATATCCCCCAGAACTAAAGTTCCCCAATCCGGACAAAATCTTGGACAGGCTGGGCTTGTTACCCTGGAGTGGAGGTGGCTGAAGGGTGACTTGACAGAGGGATATAAGATGATGTGAGGCATCGATCGGGTGGAGAGTCAAAATCTTTTCCTTATGGGAGGGGGAGCAAAATCAGAAGGACATTATATCACGGCAAGAGGTTGGAGATTTAAATGAAGGCTTAAGGGGAATTTATCTTCACACACACACACACAGCAATAACCCGGTATGCTGTAATCTAACACTGCATTGACTGCAGTCCCTTCTGCCTTGGCCAGGAAAGCCTTTCTTCAATGTATGGAAAGCAGTTTGTTTGAAGCAAAGTGAGCTGGTTTTGTGGTTGATAATGAATCAAACTGTAATGTTCCCATTTCGGGAAATAAGGAGAGTATTTTCAAAGTGTGTAAAACTGTTTCTATCAAATGAATTAATTTCTATCAAGATTTATTGCAACTTCTTGTACCTACACACATAGAAATCACTGCCTTTGCTGGTCCTTCAAGATCGAGATTGACTTGCTACCACCTATGGTTCATGTAAGTCATGTGTCCAGTTTAGGACTGTCAACTTTCACAACTTCAGTGGGGATGCCGTCTGCTTTGTTTTGAGTCATCATGTGGCATTTCCAACCTCTTATCCATCATGAGGAGAGGCAGAGATTGGTTGCAGTGGGAAGGAGTCAAGAACCCATCCCCACCCTCCCACAGTTCAGACCAAGAGACCTATGATGTAACACATCAAGTACATGTTGTAGAATGGTAAACGGTACATGGATAGGAAAGGTTGAGAAGGATATGGGCCAAATGCAGGCAAATGATACCTCATGTTACCTCAATGATGACTGCCTTAATTTCGCAACATGGTCCGCATGCATTAGATGACCCGAAGGGCACGTTTTCTTGCTCGACAGCTCTATGACTGAGCAGGTGAGTGTAGAGAACAAGATGAGGGTGGTTTTAGTAATTTATTAATGAGAGTCAGTGGATATTTCAGCCCCAGCTTTATCTCATCTCTGATCTTACTCTGTGTCCCTGCATAAATAAATGGGTTCACACAGGAACACAAGAACTGAAGCACGTACCCGCTTTCTTCCAGAGGGAAGATTGAGTCACTGAAATTGGAACCTGAAAAGTAAGTGACATCAGCAATGCGAATGTAGAGGAAACTTATCAGTGTCAGTAGCCACAAGAGGATGAAGATACCCGAGATACTGAGGAGCAGGACGATAGACTTCCCGCGGCTGTCCATCTCTGGGTCACTCTGTCTCTGTTTCCACTGCCCTGGAGTCTCCTGCGGATTCTAATGGCCCTTAAAATGTGCCTGATGGTTAGGAAATTGAGCAGAAAAACGAGAACGAATGGCAGAAAATTGGACTAAAATGCTATCGATCCAGTAATATGCTGCCCAGCCAGGCAAAGTATAATATGCTGACTTAATTGTGTACAGTGTGGGCTCTTTTTTATGTGGAGGTTCAAAGACAAAAAGAGAAACACATTTTTGAACCAGCTTAGGGCAGTAACGGTTCCGATCACCACAGCCGCCGTTCGCTCCATGCAATATTTCGTTTTCAATTGTTGGCAGCAAATAGCCACAAAGCGATCAAAGGTGAACATCAGCGTCACCCAGACGGAGCAATCTCTTACACCATAAGCTACCGCGAGAATCACCTTGCAGGCTGGAGCGATGGTCAAGAAACTGTACGGGAAAGTCATTGGAACAATCCGGTTTAGTATCACGCCTGTGATAATGACCAGGAGATCCGTCACCGTCATCGACAGCAGGTAGACAGTGATACATCTGGAGAGACCACATCGTCTGCGAAACATTACCCCAATCACGGCCAAGTTAGCTGCAATAGAGGAAGACAGAGGGAGTGAGTGTGTGTTAGCGATTGTGTGTGTGTGTGTGTGTGTGTGTGTGTGTGTGTGTGTGTGTGTGTGTGTGTGTGTGTGTGTGTGTTTTCAGGAAGTGTGAATGAGATTGTGTATCAGTGTGTTGTGTGGGAATATGTGTGGTGTGAGTGTGTGATTTGTATTTTGTGTGTGTACGCTGTGTTTATTGTGTGTGGTGTGTAGAATGTGTGTGTGGTGGTTTTATTTATCGTCTATGGTGTGTGGTGTATATTTTGTGTTTTCAATGCTTGTGTGTGACAAATTAGATAAAATTGTAATTCACGGTAATCAGTGAGACTTTTATTGCTTTGCACCTGAAACTGAGTTGACAGACAATTACCCCAAGAAGAATTCTGTCATGTGATTAACTGCACTGTGATGTTGCAACACACTTCAGCTTGGATCTTACCAGAGAGTCGGTCTCTGTAGAAAATATCCAGAGCAAGAACGTTATGTTCCACTGAAAACTGCAACACTGTCAACACCACTGAATTCCATGTTGTTCTTCATCTCTTCCATATGACTGGAAATCCTGAAAAAAGCTTTTTCCAGGAGTTTCACCCCATCGAATATTTCTCCCTCTGGTACAACAATGCCATCGACCCCTCCTCTTGTGAAGCCACCCAGATGGATGTTTGGAACTCACTTCCCAAAAACGACACATGCATATTTCAACACCATTTGATGTGAATATGAACAGTGCTATAGACATGGTGATAAAAAGTGTGATGAAGCATTTTTCACTGGCACAGAGACAGCGCACCAATGGGCCCGTCATTGTAAATCTTCAAAGCTCAGTTAAATCACAGATCACTACTGCAAAGCTGCGCTCCCTCAGATGTACCTTTCACATGCACGTCTTCATCCACCAAACCAATCCTGTATTTCAATCCACTCCCTCCCCACATGCACCACCAGTAATCCGGTTTGTTGAATCTACACATTGTTTAAGATACCCCACAACTTTTCTCCTTCACCAAGAATACCAATACCAAGCCCCATTACACCGTGTACTCCTTCTCCTGCCTCCACTTATTTAAGCATAAATCCCATCCATCTGGATTCATCAATGACCGATCTTCCACATTGCACACTCCATAAATTCACTTTTATCACCTCTCTGCAGCCAGTACATTGAATCACAAAGTCTCCAGTTCAAATACCCATCCTGCACTTACTGACCTTCCTTACCACTCAGTTCCGCTCTTTCAACATTCTCATGTTGTTCTCAACACTCCACGTCCTGTTTTAAACTTCTTCATGTAAATTTGTTGTCAAATTTTGTTTGAAACTGTTCAAACAAGTGCCATAAGAAAAGAAATTGCTTCCATTGTAGTTCTGCGTTTACCATCAGAATGAGATTGCAGATTGGAAGGTGTGACGAAGAAACTCGACAGCTAATCATGATGAAATGCACTATAAAGAAATAAAATTCAAAAGGAATAAAATATTCCATCAGAATGGTACAACCATTGGGAGAAAGAGTATGAATCAGATTGTGAGAACAGCAAAGGGGTAAAAATCCACAATCGACAGAAAGCAACAATCCCAGTAAACACAGCAGTGATGCAACATCTCACAACATTTTGCAGATGGATAATTAACTCCAATACTTTACCAGGAATTCCGATGACTGCAATGATGGAACAGCAAATGACCAACCCCAAGATCTGTGCAACTCCATGCATTGCTATGGTAAGCTATAACCACACAATGCACTGCATTCACGGTCTGTTATATTTATGCCCAACATCAGTCAGCAGGGAGAATTTTTGGAAGGCATGATTGTTTTTTATCCTAATCACGTTAATTGAAACAAACAACTTAAAACAGCTGGTGCCAATAATTCTATTGATGAATAAATGTGTAGAATGTGTAATCCTGCTTCCATTTCTTCCAAGAAAAGAAATGGAATTCCCCAAGAGTAGATGTATTTGGTGAAAGCTGTCTTTCAGCCCATTGAAGACAGCAACCAGGAACAAGATGCTTTTGGCTTTAAAAACTGAACAGAGACTTTGGATTTAGTTTGGGGAATCATCAAAGTCAAAGTCAAGGTCGAGTTTATTGCCCAAGACAAGTAATCTGCAAAAGTGCAATGAAAAACTTACTTGCAGAATAATTACAGGCACATTGCATCAGATAAGCAGCTTTCACAAGAGAAACATCAATGAAACACAATTTTTATGAGAAAGAACACAATAGAACAAAAAAAAGAACAAAGTTCAAGTTAGTGCAAAGTGATGAAAGTGGTCACAGTGTTGGTAAACTCTGGTGATGAGGGTTGTGTTTGGTTGGTTCAAGAACCGAATGGTTGAAGGGAAGTAGATGTTCATGAACCCGGTGGTGTGGGACTTCAGACTTCTGTACCTCCTGCCCGATGGTATCTGCGAGCAGATGGCATGGCCCGGATGGTGGGGATCTTTGATGATGGATGTTTACTTATTGAGGCAACGCCTTCTGTGGAAACTACCGATGGTGTGGATGGATGTGCCTGTGATGTATTGGGCAGAGTCCAGTACTCTCTGCAGATTATTACGTTCCTGCACATTCGAATTGCCATTCCGACCATAATGCAACCAGTCAGGATACTTTCAACAGTACATCTGTAGAAACTTGTTGGAATGTTCGGTGACAAGCCAAACCTCCTTAAATTCCTAAGAAAGTAAAGACACTGGCTATCCTTCCTTGTGATTTCATCTATGTACAGGGCCCAGACAGATCATCCGATATGTTAACACCCAGGAATTTAAAGCTGCTGAATCTCTCCACCACCAATCCCCCAATGTAGACTGGTGCATGTTCACCCTCCTTCCCCTTCCTGAAGGCAACAATCAGCTCCTTAGTTTTACTGACATTGAATGAGAAATTGTTTCTGCAGTACCACTCAACCAGGTGTCCTATCTCGCTCTGGTAAGCTGACACATCACTTGTGATTCATCCAACAACAGTGGTGACCTCGGCGAATTTGTAAATGGAGCTGTGCTTAGCCACACAGTCATGTGTGTTTCAAGAGTGGAGCAGGGGGCTAAGCACGCAGCCTTGAGGTGCACCTGTGTTGATAGTCAGCGAGGAGGAGGTGTTGACAGGCTTCGGGGTACGTTCCTTCGTTCTTGTTGATTACAGCTCTCAGTTCCTCAAGTGCCAGCTTGATGTATGCCTGACGTGAGATGTAGACTGCAGTCAGGATGACGGCGGAGAACTCCCACGGAAGGGAGAACGGTCGGCACTTCACTGCCAGATGTTCCAGGTTGGGGGAGAAGGAATGGGACAAGACGGCCACGTCCGTGCACCACGACGAGTTTATCATAATGCAGACATTGCCGCCTTTTCCCTTACCCGACGCTGTCGTCTGGCCCATGCGGTGGATCAAAAATCCTCGGGCTGGAGCTCTGTGTCAGGAGAGTTGGGAGTGAGCCATGTCTCTGTGAAACAAAGTACACAGCAGTCCCTCATGTCCCTCTGATAAAGCAATCTTGCTCTGAGCTCCTCAGTCTTGTTTTCTCATGACTGCACATTAGCCTGGAGGATGCCCGGGAGAAGGGGCATTAGGACCCTGCGTTCAGTCTTGAATTGAGCAAGTGTCAAAAGGTAGTGAAAAAGGTGCAAACCATGATAGTGATTCAATATTAGAAGAAAGAAGGTGAAAGGTGAATCACCAATCAAGATTTAAATTTCATAAAACTGGACATTAGCAGGATAAATCTAAAGCATCAGATGAGCAAGAACTATCATTGCAGAGAATAAGAGACAACAAGTGGAAACAGTTCAAGGATTCCAATAATAATTTATTGGAACACTGGGGTAACCGATAAGTGAAGGAAGCTCGGTTTGTGTAACAGAGGGTTTGTCGTCACCGAGTAACTGGACTCTGACAACTTGCTCTCGTTTCTCAAACGCACTTTATCTACTTGTGCACAAGGAGGACAGTCCGGCCCCTGTCACCGAACTGTTCTAAAGTTTGAACAAAGAAATACCATTTTTATACAGATACGGACCAATCGGAAACCTTGTGTACATTCAAATCCCTTATTTGCATAATATATCACCAATCATTCTACGATAATGCAGAGGTTAATGGCCAATAGAAACTACATGTTGATGGCCAATAAAACCTTTGCGTTAGTAGTTAGTTAGTGTAACTAACCAATAGTTAGTGTGCGCCTCGCATCCTTCGTTTGCGTCCTGATCTTGTCTCAGGATGCCAAATAGCCTCGGGTCCCATGCTGCGCAAAGGGGAGCTGTGCTCTCAAAGACTTTTCTCGCCTCGGTTGACTGCACACTGTCTGTAAACTATCTCTGCCTGCACCTTATCTTAACCCTTGCCTTGCCACAACATCCACATCGTGATCATGCTGTGCCTTCCCTGATGCCTCACCCCATGGTATAACTTCAGCAGAATCTGCCTCATACACACTGGGGCTACAGCCACTCCTGCCTCCCCATGGGTCCAGCTACCATCTGGTCCCTCCTTTGCTTCCATCTTCTCCTTCTCCTCTGCCTCTCCAGACAGCTTTACTGAACTGGCTCCAGCAGTTCCCTCCTCAACACTTGCAGTTCCAGTCACCTCGTGTTCTTCTGCTGCTCCTTTCACCCTGAGCTCTGCCCACTCATTCCTTTTCTGCTCCTCACTTCCCCCTTTCTGGTGAGCCTTTCCCTGAATCCCTGCTGCCTCTGCAGGCAGCTGTGTCGCTTCTCACACTTTGTCTGTGTTTAGCCCCGACCCCTGGGACCTCTTGACATGATTCACACATGTTGTCCTCTGTCTGTCCCTGCTTGGGGCTGCTGTCTCTCTTGGTTTTGCTGACCTTGACTCATCCACGTAATCTGTCCCTTCCCTGAGTCTATGATCGCACCTGCCTTACTCAGTGTGTCTTTCCCCAGGACAGTACCCTCATTGTTTGGGCACACCCAAAAATCTACAGGCAGCTGCACTCCCTCTGTCTCAAGCATCTTAGGTTCACTCCTCCCTGCTCTCATAGGGTCTCCTCCTGCACCGTTAATATAAATACCCTCTCCAGTCGTGGGCAAGGGTAGATCAGTTATCGATGCTGCTGACCCTGTGTCCACTAACATATCACATTTCTGGCCCCCTAATAAACCTTTTGTGTCCCTCCGTGGGTGATCAGTACTGACAATGGAGGCTGCTGACAGCTGTTTGTCTGACCTGGACGCTGTCCTTATGAGGCAGTCGGTTCGGACAGAGGGTGCTGCTGTGTTTCCTGCCTGTTTTGGTGGGCGACTCTCAGGCCCTCCCTTATTAGGACACCACCTCCAACCACGGCCTGAGAGGCCATCGCTGGAACAGATCATCTCCTTTACCTTTCTATGTCTATTCCGGCAGTCCCTCGCAGTGTCCCCGTCGCTGGCACACAAAGCAATTCCGCTGTGTCCTCACTGGGGCAACATCTACTGCAGCCACCCTGTGACCACTCTATCTCGCTGGCCCATGATACTATTGTGGGGTAGGTTAATCCCACATCGATCCCCAAATCTTAAACTTCCTGGTGGGCCGAGCTCAGCCCTTCCTTCATCACTTTCAGGAAGACTGAGTCATCCCGACCAGGACTGTCTGCCCCTGACTATTCCTCACATGCACCATATTTACGCTCTGTGTAACCCATGGTGGGCTCATCAGCTCTCTGACCCACTGACATTCCCATTGCCCAGTTACTCTCCCCTCCCGAGTCACTGCCTCACTTCTCCCTCACATTCCAATATCTAACCTTGTTCCTGCCACTCCCACTGCTCGTCCACGTACCATCCCACACCCCTTGGGCCATACTGTCCCACAGATTCCTTGGGTATTTGGCTTTAACCAACACGTGTATCTTTGGGGCACATCTGGTGAACTTCAATCATTTCTTTGAGCTGGCGCCAGAATTCTGCCTTACCACATGCCACTGGAAGTGAGGGCGGCTCAGACAAAATGCTTTGCTTCTGCCGGAGGTGAAGGGTTTGTGAATTGTAGTAATCTGTGTCAGGGGCCGGCTGGGTCATCAGGATTCTGGGCTTGTTTTGTCTGACCTTGATAGGTGCCGTCCCGATAGGCAAGGCTGGGGATAACCTCTCCTGTATGCTGGCACGTTCCCACTTGTCAACCTTTCGAGCCAGTACTTCCCAATCTAACTCCTCACCTTCCTCTTTGGCCATTCTCATGACTGCTACCCAGTGAGCAACCGCCCGCTGGGCCTTTCCCCATTTATCTCTCAGACTATCCAGGTCCCTGACTGAATGATCCTGATATTGTTCCAGCTCCTCTGTCGGCTTCTTATCCACGTCTCTCGCTCTTTACATCCCGTCCAACTCTTCTCTGTACCTGTCCCCTTCCTTCTCCTGCCTCTTGCTGCGCCTGACACTGATTTCTCTCTTGCAAGTATTTCCATGCTAATTCCCACATTAAACAAAAGACAAGGGAAGGACAAAAATAAAACAGAACAGACTTAAACCCCGAGAGGATGTCCTCTGCAATATTCCGCTTCTGTGCCACTGAGCTCAGGCTGCCGACTGCATTCTGTTTCACATAAAACTTTGTTACCCCAAAGTTTCAAACTTATTCTTAACCGAAACAAACACGTGTCCTGCTCTATGGTCTCCTGAACGAGTAATACAAGCACCCTTCTGGTGTCCCGAACGGTCAGTGACCACCTTTCGTAACTGGTGGCCCTGTCTCACCAACTACCCAATACTGTCTGACAGCTGGTCCCTTGCACAAACACGCACAACACATTTACATCTACCAGCCCAGCTCTCCGCTGTGTTATTTAATACTTTGTGATCCCATGATCGTTGGCCTGAACAGATCCAAGGATGGTGCTACACTAAAAATCCTGAACCCCTCAGACTGCTGAGGTAATGAGCCACACAGTGGGTCACGAGTGTATCCCAGATGAGCCCCCAAATGTAGTGACTGACTGAACTGAGCCACCCAGAAGTCTTTATTCACACAGCAGATCTTCTGGAAAGAGAATCTCACTCTCCTGACACAAAGTATTACACTATTTAAACAGAACGATAACAATAAACGATTTATAACAGTTTCAATGGCTATAATCACTTAACTTTAACATAGAACATGACAGCACAGTACAGGCCCTTAGGCCCATGATGTTGTGCTGACATTTTCTCCTGCTCTAAGATCTGTCTAACCCTTTCCTCTCGCATAGCCATTCATTTTTCTATAATTCATGTGGCTATTTAAAAAACTCTTAAATGTCCCAAATGTAACTGCCTCCACCACCTCTGCTGGCAGTGCGTTCCACGCACCCACCACTCTCTGAGTAAAAGACCTCTCTCTTACATTACCCTTACACCTTAAATTTATGCCCCCTTGTGTTAGCCATTGTCACCCTGGGAAAAAGTCTATGACTGTCCACTGGATCTATGCCTCTTATCATCTTGTGCACCTCTATCAAGTCACCTCTCATCCTCCTTCACTCCAAAGAGAAAAGCCCAAGTTTGTTCAACCTATCCTCAGAAGACATGCTCTCCAATCCAGGCAGCATCCTGGTAAATCTCCTCTGCACCCTCTCTAAAGCTTCCACATCCTTCCTATAATGAGGCAACCAGAACTGAACACAATACTCCAAGTGTGGTCTAGCCAGAGTTTTATAGAGCTTCAACATTACCTCATGGCTCTTGAACTCAATAACCCAAATAGTGAAGGCCAACACACCAACCTTATTGACCTGCGCCGCAACCTTTAGGGATCTTTGGACGTGGACCCCAAGATACCTCTGTTCCTCCACACTGCTCAGAGTCCTGCCATTAATTTATATTATGCCTTCAGATTCGATCTTCCAAAGTGTGTCACTTCACACTTTTCCAGGTTGAACTCCATCTGCCACTTCTCAGCGCAGCTCAATCAATGTCCTATTGTGATCAACAGCAAACTTCTACACTGTCCATAACACCATTAACCTTTGTATCATCTGCAAACTTACTAACCCACCCTTCCACTTCCTCATCCAGGTTAGTTATAACAATCACAAAGAACCTGCGTCCCAGAACTGATCCCTGTAGAACACCACTGGTCACCAACCTCCAGGCAGAATAAGCTCCATCTACCATCACCCTCTGTCTTCTATGGGCGATCCAGTTCTGAATCCGCACAGCCATGTTTCCCTGGATCCCATTCCTCCTGACTTTCTGAATGAGCCTTCCATGAGGAACCTTAACAAATGCCTTACTAAAATCCATGTAGATCACATCCACTGCTCAACCTTCATCAATGTGCTTTGTCACATCCTCAAGGAATTGAATCAGGCTGGTGAGCCACAACCTGCCCCTCACAAAGCCAAGCTGACTGTCCCTAATCAGCCGATGCTTCTCCAAATGCCCAGAATTCCTGTCTCTAAGAATCTTCTTCAGCAATTTGCCCACCACTGAAGTAAGACTCATTAGTCTGTAATTAACAGGGTTGTACCTATTTCCTTTCATGAACAAAGGAACAACATTTTCCACCCTCTAATCATCGGACACTACTCTAGTGGCCAGTGAGTACGCAAAGATCATTGCCAAAGGCACATCAATCTCTTCCCTCACTTCCTGTAACAACCTTGGATATATCCCATCCAGCCCCAGTGACTTATCTATCCGAATGTTTTTCAGAAGTTCCAGCACATCCTCTTTCTTCACATTGACATGCCCTAGCATATCAACCTGTTGTACACCATCCTCACAAATGTCGAAGTCTTCACCACTGGTGAATACTGAGCAAAGTATTCATTGACCTCCCCTATCTCTTCCAAATCCAAGCATGTTGCCGCTTTTATCCCTGATCGGTCCTACACTCACTCTAGTCATTCTGCTATTCTTCAGATACCTGTTGAATGCTTTGGGGTTTTCATTAATCCTACTTGCCAAAGCCTTCTCATGCTCCCTTCTAGCTCTACTTAGTCCATTCTTAAGCTCCTTCTTGGCTACCTTGAAACTCTCCAGAGCCCTGTCTGATCCATGCTTTCTAAACCTTAGGGAAACTTGTTTCTTCCTCTTGACAAGATGTTATACATCTCGTCAAGCATGGTTCCTTCACTCTACCATCCTTATCCTGCCTCAATGGGGCAAACGTATCCAGAACTCCATACAAGTACTCCCAAACAACCTCCACATTTCTGTTGTGCACTTCCCCAAGAACATTTGTTCCCAATTTATGTTCCCAAGTTCCTTCCTAATAGCATCACTATTTCCCTTCCCTCAATTAAATACTTTCCCATATTGTCTGCTCCTATCCCTCTACAAGGCTATGGTAAAGGTCAAGGAGTTATGGTCACCAGCTCCGAAAAGCTCTCCCACAGAGAGATCTGAAACCTGATCAGGCTCATTGCCCAGTACCAGGTCCAGATTGGCCTCTCCTCAAGTCGGCCTGGCCACGTATTGTGTCAGGAATCCTTCCTGGACACACCTAAAAACTCTGCCCCATCCATCCCCTTTACACTAAGGAGGTGCCAATCAATATTAGGGAAGTTGAAATCACCCAGGACAACAACCCTATTATTTTTGCACCTCTCCAAAATCTGCCTCCTGATCTGCTCCTCAGTGTCTCTGCTGCTATTGGGGGGTCTGTAGAATACTTCCAATAGAGTGATCGCTCCCTTCCTGTTTCTAACTTCCTCCCACACTGACTCAGTGGACGATCCCTCCTGGACATCCTCCCTTTCTACAACTGTAACACTGTCCCTGATCAGCAAAGCCGCTACCCTACCGCTTTTACCTCGTCCCTGTCCCTTTTGAAACATCTGAACCCCGGAACATCCAGCGGCCATTCCTGCCCTTGTGACAGCCAAGTCTCTGTAATGGCCACCACGTCATAGTTTCACATCTTACCCAAGCTCTGAGTTCATCAGCCTTGTTCCTGATACTTCTCGCATTAAAGTAGACACACTTCAGCCCATCCAACTGACTGAGATGTTGCCCTTTCAACTACCTATCCTTCCTCACAGTCTCTCTACACTTTGCATCTACTTGTACACTAAATGCACCAACCTCTGACCTGTCACTCAGGTTCCCATTTCCCAACAGTTCGAGCAAACCCGCCTGCAACAATATTGGTCTCGCTGCAGTTCAGGTGTAGCCCGTACCTTTTGTACAGGTCGTACCTTCCCCAGAAGAGATCCCAATGATGCACAGATCTGAGCTCTGCCCCCTGCACCAACTCCTCAGCCACGCAGCCATCTGCCAGGTCATCCCATCCCCACCCTCACTGGCGCGCCGCACGGGCACCAACCCAGACATAACTACCCCTGAGCTCCAGCTGTTCAGCTCCCCACCCAGATCCCAATATCTCTTTTCCTGCCAATGTCACTGGTACCAACATGTACCACGACATCTGGCTGTTCACCCTCCCCTTTCAGAATGCTGTGGACCTGATCCAAGACGTCCCTGACCCCGTCACCCAGGAGGCAACCTACCATCCAGGAGTCTTTCATGTCCACAGCATGTCCTGTCTGACCCTTTACTATTGAATGCCCTACCGCTGCCTCTCTCCTCTTCTCCCCCTTCCCTTCTGAGAAACACAACCAGGCTCAGTGCCAGAGACCTGGTCACTGCAGATTTCCCATGGTAGGTCGTTCCCCCCCCCCCCCACATGTCCAAAGTGGTATACCTGTTATTCAGGGGAAAAACCACAAGGGTACTCTGCACTACCTACCTATTCTCCTTCCTTCTCATCAGTCAATCAGCTACCTGCATCCTGCAGCTTAGGAGTGGCTCCCTTCCTGTAGGACTTATCTGTCAATTCCTCTTTCTCCCGTAGGAGCCGAAGGTCATCCAGCTGCAGCGCCAGTTCCCTAACACGGTCTGTAAGAAGCTACATCTGGATGCACCTCGTGTAGGTGTAGTTATCAAGGAGACTGGGGGTCTCCCAGTACTCCAACATCTCACAAGATGAAGATACCACTGACCCCAGAGCCAATCTAACTGCTCGAGTCTGGCACTTAAGCAAAAAACAAAGAAAGAAAGAAATTTACCAGAGACTTACCTTAGCCTCCGCCTCCTCCCACCGAAGCCTCTAGAGCAAAAGCCGAAGCGGTGGAAGTGGGAACAACTGCAAAGGCAGGCACATGGGACGGGCTCAGTTCGGCAACTTGGTTGGCGTGGACGAGTTGGGTTGAAGGGCCTGTTTTCACACTAAAGCTACATGACTGAGCAGGTGAGATGATAGAGAACAAGATGAGTGTGGTTTGCAACATAAACTGTTAACAAAGAATACAAATAGTTTATTTCAGTAATTTATTAATGAGAGTCAGTGGATATTTCAGCCCCGGGTTTATCTCGTCTCTGATCTTACTCTGTGTCCCTGCATAAATAAATGGGTTCACGCAGGAACACAAGAACTGAAGCGCGTACCCACTTTTTTGCAGAGGAAAAATTGAGTCATTTAAATTGGAACCTGAGAAGTAAGTGACATCGGTAATGCGAACGTAGAGGAAAGTTATCACTTCCAGTAGCCAGAAGAGGATGAAGATACCCGAGATACTTAGGAGCAGGATGATAGACTTCCTGCGGCTGTCCATCTCTGGGTCACTCTGTCTCTCACTGTTCCTGCCGCCCTGGAGTCTCCTTCGGATTCTAATGGCCCTTAAAATATGCCTGACGGTGAGGAAATTGAACAGCAAAATTAGAACGAATGGCAGACAGGGGGTTAAAATGCTGTCGATCCAGTCAAATGCTATCCAGCCAGGTGAAGTATAAAATGCTGACTTAATTTTGCACGGTGAAGGCTCGTTTTTGTGCAGAGGTTCATATATAAAATAATTAAATCCATTTCTGCAACAGCCCAGGGCAGTAAACGTTCCGATCACCACAGCCGCCGATTGCTCCGTGCAATATTTCATTTTCAATTTTTGGCAGCAAATTGCCATAAAGCGATCAAAGGTGAACATCACCGTCACCCAGACGGAGCAGTCTCTCACAGCGAAACCTATCGTGAGATTCACATTGCAGGCCTGAGCAGTGGTCAGGAAATTGGGCGGGAAAATCATGGGAACAATCCGGTTTAATATCACGCCGGTGATAATGACCAGGAGATCCGTCACCGCCATCGACAGCAGGTAGACAGTGATACATCTGGAGAGACCACATCGTCTGCGCAACATTACCCCAATCACGGCCAAGTTAGCTGCAATAGTGGAAGACAGAGGGAGTGAGTGTGTGTTAGTGATTGTGTGTTTGTGTTTATGTGTGGTGTGTGTGTGGTGTGTATTTTGTCTGTGTGGCGTATAATTTGTTTGAATGCATGTGGTGTGCGGTGTATGTTTTGGTTTTGATTTTGTCTGTGTGACAAAGAAGAAGCATTGGAACTCAGATAATATTGTACCTGATGGCATTCAGTATAACATTTATTGCTTTGACACTTGAAACTGAGTTGACAGACAGTTACCCCACTCAGAATTCTATCAGGTGATTAACTGCACTGTAAGGTTACAACATATTTAAGTTTGGACCTTAACAGAGAGTCTGTCTCTGTGGAAAACATCCAGAGCAAGAACGTTATCTTCCACTGAAAACTTCAGCACCACTGATTTTCATGTTTTTCGTTATCCAGATCACTGAAAATACTGAAAAAAGCTTCTTTTGCTTTTAATTTCACCCCATCCAATATTTCTCCCTCTGGTACAACAATGCCATCGACCCCTCCTCTTGTGAATACACCCAGATGGATGTTTGGAACTCACTTTCCGAAAGCGATATATGCATATTTAAACCACATTTGGATGTGTATTTGAAGAGCGCTATAGACATGGTGCTAAAAAGTGGGATGAGGCTTTTTCCACTGGCTCAGAGACAGTGCACCAACTGGCCCAACATTGTAAATCTTCATCATTCAGTTAAATCAAAGATCAAAGCTGCGCTCCCTCGGATGTCTCTTTCGCCTGCATGTCTTCATCCAGCAAACAAATTCTGTATTTTACTCCGCTCCCTCCCCACATGCACAACTAGTGATATGGTTTGTCCAATCTACATGTAGTTTAAGATACCCCACAATTTTTCTCTTTCACCAAGAATACCCAATATCAAGCACTATTGCGCCATGAACTCTTGCCTCCACTGATTTGGTCTAAAATCTTCCACACTGCATTCTTCACAAATACATTTTTGTCCCCTGTCTGCAGCCAGTACATTGAATCACAAAATCTCCAGTTCAAATACCCATCCTGCACTTACTGGATCCTGGATCCTCAGTTCCACTATGTCAATATTCTCGTGCTGTTTTCTAAATACTCCGTGTCCTTTTTGAACTGCTTAAGGTTAAAACTGTTCATACAAGTGCCAAAAGAAAAGAAATTGCTTCCATTATAGTTGGGTGTTTACCATCAGGATGAGAAGAGATGATATAATGTTTCAAACCAAGATTAGAAGACTAGAAGCTGTAAAGAAGAAACTCGCCCACTATTTGTGATAAAATGCACTATGAAGAAATAAAATTTAAAAGGAATAAAATATTCAATTAAACTGGTACAAGCAATGGGAGAAAACAATTAAAGGGGATTAATGATACTGGGGGAACAGCAAAGACGCAAAAATCTCCAATTTGCAGATTGATAATTAACACCAATACTTTACTAGGAATGCTGATAACTGCAATGATGGAATAGCAAATGGCCAACCCCAAGATTTGTGGAACTCCATGCATTGCGATGAAAAGCTTTAAGCACACAATACACTGCATTCACAGTCTGTTATATTCATTATCGACATCAGTCACCAGGGAGCAGATCAGGAGGCGTCTTTGTTTTTCATGCTAATTACATTCATCGAAACAGGCAGCGTAAAGCAGTGCGGTTGATGCCAATAATTATTTGATGAATAATTGTGCAGAATGTGTGATGCTGCTTCCATTTCTTCCATGAAAAGTAAGGAACGCCTTGAAGGGTGGAGGTAACAGGTGAAAGCTGTCCTGAGCTCATTGAACACAGCACCCTGGAAAAAAGATGGTTTTGGCTTCGCAAATGAACAGACACATTGGATTTAGTTTGCGGAACTATCAAAGTCAAAGTCAAATTCAAGTGTATTGTGATATGCACAGGTGCAATGAAAAGCAGACCTGCAGATGTATCACAGGCACAGAGCATCACAGAAGAAGCATTCAAAAGAATAACATAAATTCAACAATTTTTACAAGAAGGAAACCAATTATAACAGAAAAGACAAAGTTAATTTCATTACAAAGTGATGAAAGTGGTCACGGTGTTGGTAAAATCTGGTGATGAGGGTTGTGCCAGTTGGTTCAAGAAGTGAATGGTTGAAGGGAAGTACCTGTTTTTGAACCTGGTGACGTGGGACTTCAGGCTTCTGTATCTCCTCCCTGATGGCAGCTGCAAGAAGATGGCACGGCCCGGATGGTGGGGATATTTGATGATGGATGTTCCCTTCTTGAGGCAGCGCCTCCTGGATATACTACCGATGGTGAGAAGGGATGTGCCAGTGATGTACTGGGCACAGTTCACTACTTTCTGCAGCTTCTCACATTCCTAAGCATTCAAATTGCCGTTCAGACTATGATGCAACCAGTGAGGATACTTTCAGCGGTACATCTGCAGAAGTTTGTTAGAGTGTTCGCAGACAAGTTGAACCTCCTTAACATCCGAAGAAAGTAAAGACGCTGGCTCCCCTTCCTTGTGATTGCATCTATGTTGAGGGCCCAGGACAGCTCATCCGATATGTTAATGCCCAGGATTTTAAAGCTGCTGACTCTCTCCACTGCCAATCCCTCAATGTAGACTGGTGCATGTTCACCCTCCTTCCTTTCCTGAAGGCAATAATCAGCTCTTTAGTTTTATTAACGTTGAGTTAGAGGTTGTTGTTGTGGCACCTCTCAGTTCGGTGTCCTATCTTGCTCTGGTAAGCTGAATCATCACCACCTGGCGATCGTGGAACCCAAGTACGTGGGCACGCACTGTCACGACGTTCCGAGGTTCTACCTGTCCCTGCTGTTGTGAAGGATAGGCCTGGCCCCATGGCCACATAATGTCCCAGTCAGCTGGACGCTGTCGTACTACCTGTCCTTCGTGAAAAGTTCTTCCAGACCAACAACTTTGATCACAAGTCCATCAGGCAGTGGTCAACACGGAACATCCTGCAGACGCTGCAGGAGAAGGACTCGATGGATACTGTGGGGTGGTTCCCTGAGCAGACCATCCAGACCATCTGGAAGAACTCACCAACAAGCACCAAGACCTCGCTTGGCTGGCGGTGAGAGGGGCCCTCCCAGTCAGATCCTTCCTGCATGATCGGAACATCGCTCCCAGCATGTGCTGCCCCCGGGAGGACTGCGCTTGGAACGAGTCGGTTGCCCACCTCTTTGTGGGTGGTGGGTTTGCGAGGAGGATGTGGCAAAAGATGCAAGGGTCCTTATCAGCTGGTTAACATAGGATTCTCTGATCTACGGGCTGTTCCCGGGGACACACACAGAGACGGACATCAACTGCTGCTGGAAGGTCATCAACTCGGTGACAGACGCCCTTTGGTCTGTCGGAAACTTGCTGGTCTCCCAGCTCTGCGAGTTGTCCATAGGGGAATGCTGCTGACTGGCACATTCCAGGATGCAGGAGTACGTGCTGAGGGACGCACTGAAGCTGGGTGCAGCCAACGCAAGGTCTCAGTGGGGAAGGATGACAGTTTAGGGTGCTTCTGCCACAGGAGAGGGAGGGGCGGGGTCAGGCGAGGAAGCCCCTTAAAGATTTAAATATGGGATTGGGGTATCACCCCAGGGAGCCACTCGTGTGGCATCGGTGCTGTGTTTTTTTTACAAAGGTAACACTAATGATTGATGATTGATCTGTACAAGAATGTAAAGGTTTGCACTGTTTTATTATTATATATAGTTTGTCTTTTATTATGAATAAAGTTTATTTTGGTAAAAAAACACAACAGTGGTGGTGTCAGTGAATTTGTGTATGGAGCTGTGCTTAGCCACACAGTCATGTGTGTACAGAGAGTAGAGCAGGGGGCTAAGCACGCAGCCTTGGGATGCACCTGTGTTGATCGTCAGCGAGGAGGAGATGTGTGGCTGAGCACAGCTCCAGATACAAATTCGCCGAGGTCACCACTGTTGTTAACGAATCACAAGTGATGAGTCGGCTTCCTGGAGCGCGATAGGACACCTGGTTGAGTGGAGCCACAACAACAACCTCTCACTCAATGTCATTAGAACTAAAGAGCTGATTGTTGACTTCAGGAAGGGGAAGGAGGGTGAAGATGCACCAGTCTACATTGGGGGATTGGCAGTGGAGAGATTCACCAGCTTTAACATGTCAGATGAGCTCTCCTGGGCCCTGCATATAGATGCAGTCACAAGGAAGGCGAACCAGCATCTTTACTTTCTTAGGAGTGTAAGGAAGTTTGGCTTGTCAGCTATCAGACTAACACACTTCTCCAGATGTACTGTTGAGATTATCCCAACTGGTTACATCAAGGTCTGAACAGCAATTCAAATGTACAGGTATGTAAGAAGCTTCAAAGAGTCGTGGACTCATCCCAATTCATCACGGACACATCTATCTACAGGAGAAGCTGCTGCAACAAGGCAACATCTAGGATCCAGGATCCCCACCATCCGGGCCATGCCACCTTTTCCCAGCGACCCTGAGGGAGCAGGTACAGAAGCCTGAAGTGCCACTCCATCAGGTTCAAGAACAGCTACTTCCCTGCAACCGTTCAGTTCCTGAAGCAACAAGCACAACACTAATCACTATGGTTCAGCAACACTGTGACCAGTTTTATCACTTTGCAATAAAATGGACTTTGTGTGTTTGTTCCAATTGTGTTATTTTTGGAAACATTGTGTATACTTTATGTTTCATATGTTTTTTTTTGTTGTGAGTGCTGATCATCTGATGCGATGTGCCTGTGATGTTACAAGTCAGTTTTCATTGCACCTGTGCGCACATGTACTTGTGCACAGAACAATAAACTTGACTTTGACTTTGGCACTCAGTTGCTCTTGCAGCGACAGTCAATATGTGGCTGGTTCAGTGGACCTTCCATTCGATGATGATTCTCAGGTCTGTGAAGCTGGGGACCGGGCAAAGGCAGTGCCATTGGTTGTCAAAGTTGGTGAAACACATGATGAAGTTAAAATATCAGCTTTAACTAAAACCAAAATCCATTTGAGGAAGAAAAGAATTATGATACATTAGAAGGAAACATCCATCATCCAAGGTCCCCACCATCCCGACCATGCCATCTTCTTGCATCTACCATCGGGCAGGAGGTACAGAAGCCTGAAGTCTCACACCACCAGGTTCAAGAACAGAGCCTTCCTTTCAGCCTTTCAGTTCTTGAACCAACCTGCACAACCCCAATCACCATCTCAGTACAGCAACGCTGTGACCACTTGATCACTTTGCACTAAAATAGACTTTGTTTTTTGTTCTAACTGTGTACTTTCTTAAAAATTGCACATAATTTATGTTTTTCTTGTGATGCTGCTGTAAGTAAGTTTTCATTACACCTGTGCACACATGGACTTGTGCACATGACAATAAACTTGACTTTGAGATAAATGAGAGAGCCACCAACAGTTTGCTGAGCATTAATGTGACTTACTGTCCTGCCCGACCTCATGCAACAAAGTGAACGTTTTGCAGGGTAATTTACAATGAAGAAGGCTCAACTACTCAACGTTCAAGTGATTTCCTTTGACCACAGTGGAGAAGGCTGCAGACAGCACAATGTGTGGAGGTGCACTGGTTGTTCCATGTTTCACTACACACAGAATTAACTCCTGAAGTTGCCGTCAGTTTGATGGTGAATGAAAGTCAACACCAACAGTTCTGCAATCTTAGAATCAGAAAATCTCGACCTGCAACACTCACTATATGCTGAGTCTCTACAGTCCTTCTTTAGTTTTACACCAGTTCCCATTTCTCTTGGTGACCAACGCTCTTTATTTCACAAACTGAGCTTCCTTCATCTATCGGTTACCCAAGTATTCTAATAAATAATTATGGAATCCTTGAATCGCTTCCAGTGTTTTCTCTAATTCTGTGCAATGACAGTTCTTGTTGGTCTGATTCTTCAGACCTAACCCTCTAATCTCCAGCTTTTCAAAATTTAAATCTTGAATGGTGATTCACCTTTTACCTTCTTTCTTCAAATATTGAATCACTATCACGGTCAGCACCTTTCTCCCTACGTTTTGGCACTTGCTCAATTCAAGACTGAAGTGCAGGGTCCTAATGCCCCCCTCTACCTGGCATCCTCCTGGCTAATGTGCAGACATTAGAAAACAAGACTGAGGAACTCAGAGCAAGCTTGCTTTATCAGAGGGACATGAGGGACTGCCGTGTACTTTGTTTCACAGACACATGGCTCACTCCCAACTCTCCTGACACAGAGCTCCAGCCCGAGTGTTTCTCAATCCACCGCATGGACCAGACGGCAGCATCGTGCAAGGGAAAAGGCGGCAGTGTCTGTTTTATGGTAAACTCGTCATGGTGCACGGACGTGGCGGTCTTGTCCCATTCCTGCTCCCCCGACTTGGAACATCTGGCAGTGAAGTGCAGACCGTTCTACCTACCGCGGAAGTTCTCCGCCATAATCCTGACTGGAGTCGACATCTCACCTCAAGCACCTCATACCTTGATGCCTGTCACATCGTGGCGGGAATCTATAATCACGCCAGCTTGAAGAAGTCTGTTGGTGTTGACCTTAATTAGGCTCGCTTGGAGAGTGAAATGGAATGGACAGTCAGTGCAGGGTACCCCTGTGGCCGTTCCTCTCAATAACAAGTATATTGTTTTGGATACAGTTTTGGGGGAGGACCTAGCAGGGGAAAATCACAGCGACCACGTGTCTGGCACTGAGTCTGATTCTGCAGCCCAGAAGGGAAGTGGGAAGAATTGGTTAGGGGAACAGGTGGGAGATTCTGTGGACGAGAACGAGACTCCCGGATGGTATGTTTCCTCCCAGCTGCCAGGGTCTGAGATATCTTGACTGAGTCCAGAGCATTCTTAAGGTGGAGGGTAAGCAGCCAGAGACACATTGGCACCAATGACATAGACAGGAAAAGTGATGTGGTCCTGAAGAGTGAATATGGAAAGTTAGGAAGGAAGCTACAAAGCAGGATCTCGAGGGTGGTAATGTCTGGTTTGCTGCCTGTGCCACGCGCCAGTGAGGGTAAGAACAGGAAGGTACGGCAGACGAATGTGTGGCTGAAGTGTTGGTGCAGGGGGCAGGGTTTCAGGTTTGTGGATCACTGGGATCTCTTCTGGGGAAGTTATGACATCTAGAAAAGGGACGGGTTACACCTGAACTCGAGAGGGACTGATGCCCTTGCGGACAGGTTTATTCGAGCTGTTGGAGAGGGTTTAAACTGGGTTGACGGGGGATGGGAACCAGAGTGTAATGCCAGATGATGTAGCAGTTGGTGTATAGTTACATACAATGTGCAGAGACACTGTGAGGAAGGGTAGGCAGTGGACAGGGTCAGTTGGATGGGTTGACATGTGTTTACCTTAATGAGAGAAGTATTAAGAACAAGGGTGATGAACTTCAAGCATGGATCAGGACGTGGAATTTCGATGTGGGCCCATTACAGAGACTTGGCTGTTGCAAGGGCAGCATTGGTTGTTTGTTGTTCCAGGGTTTAGATGCTTCAAAAGGGACAGGGAGGGAGGTCAGAGAGGAGGGGCAGTATCATAGTATCACAGCTGCAGAAAGGGAGTATGTCGTGGAGGGATCGTCTACTGAGTCAGTGTGGGTGGAAGTCAGAAACAGGAAGGGAGCGATAACTCTATTGGGAGTATTCAATAGGCCGCCCAATAGCTACTGGGATACTGAGGAGCAGATAAGTTGACAGATTTTGGAAAGGTGCAAAAATACTGGGGTTGTTGTCATGGGAGTCTGATCTTCAGCACAGCCATAGATGATATGGGTAAGTTTTTAATTGAGGGAGAGCTAATTACGACGGTATTAGGCAGGAACTTGAGCACATAAATTGTAACAGATTCTCTCAGGGAAACACACAGCTGAAATGTGGAGGCTGTTCAGGGTACACATGAATGGGGTTCTGGAGAGGTTTGTCCCTCTGAGAAAGGGAAAGTATGGGTGCATAAGGGGACCATGGTTGACAAGAGAGGTGAAACATTTGGTCAAGAGGAAAAGGGAAGCATACTTCAGGTTTTGGAAGCAAAAATCAGGCAGGGCTCTTGAGAATGATAAGTTAGCCAGGCAGGAGCTTAAAAAGGGACGAAGAGTAGAATTAAGAAAAAACCCAAGGTGATCTACAGGTGCGTGAAGAGCAAGAGGATGACTAGAGTGAGTGTAGGACCGCTCAGGGGTGAAGGGGGGAAACATGTAACTGGAGGGGGAGGAGGTCGGGGACGTCCTTCATGAATACTTTGCTTCAGTATTCACAGGGGAGAGGGTCAGCATAGAACAGGCTAATGTGCTGGAGCATGTTGAGGCTAAGGAAGAGGTCGTGTTGGATAAAACATTAGGATGGATAAGTCGCCGGGGCCAGACGGGATATAGCCCAGGTTTTACAGGAGGCGAGCGACGAGATTGCTGGGGCGTTGACAATGATATTTGTGTCCTTCCTGGCCACAGAAGTGTCACCAGAGGATTGGAGGATCACAAATGTTTTTCCCTTGTTCGAGAAAGGTGATAGGGATAATCTTGGGAATTACAGACCAGTGAGTCTTACGTCAGTAGTGGGCAAGCTATTGGAGAGGATTCTTAGAGACAGGATTTATGAGCATTTGCAGAAACGTCGTCTTATTAGGGGTAGTCAGCATGGCTTTGTGAGTGGCAGGTCCTGCCTCGTGGGCCAAATTGAGCTTTCTGAGGAGGTGACAAAACAAATTGATGAAGGGAGAGTAGTGGATGTGGTGCATATGGACTTTAGTAAAGCGTTTGACAAGGTTCCCCATGGCAGGTTCATCCAGAAAGTCATGAGGCATGGGATCCATGGAGACTTGGCTGTGTGGATTTGGAATTGTCTTGCCCACACAAGGCAGAGGGTGGTAGCAGATGGAGAGTATTCTGCCTGGAGGTCAGTGAACCGTGGTGTTCCACAGGGATTTGTTCTGGGACACCTGCTCTTTGTGGTTTTTACAAATGACTTGGATGAGGAAGTGGAGGGATGTGTTGGTAACTTTGCAGATGACATGAAGGTTGGAGGTGTGTATAGTGTAGAAGGTTGTCATAGGTTACAACGGAATAAAGACAGGATGCAGAGTTCGGCGGAGAAGTGGCAGATGGAGTTCAATCCGGAACAGTGTGAAGTGATACACTTTGGAAGAATGAACTTGAAGTCAGAGTACAAGATTAATGGCAGGATTCATATCAGTGTCAAGGAACAGAGATATCTTGGGGTCCAAATCTATAGATGCCCCCAAAGTGCCACCCACAGGGTGGTTCAGAAAGCATATGGAGTGTTGGCCTTCGTCAGTCGGGGGACTGATTTCAAGAGCCGCGACGTAACGTTGCAGCTCTATAAAAATCTGGTTAGACCACAGTTGGATTATTGTGTTCAGATCTGGTCACCTCATTACAGGAAGGATGTGGAAGCTTTAGAGAGGATGTAGAGGAGATTTACCAGGATACTGCCTGGATTAGAGAACATGTCTGATGAGAAAGGGTTGAGCAAGTGAGGGTTTTTCGCATTGGGGCGATGCAGAATCAGAGGCAAATTGATAGAGGTGTAAAAGATTATGAGGGGCATCTCAAGCATCTTAATTATTACTAAACATCTTAATGCAGCTTGCACCAAATGCACCCACCTTTTCAGATGATCCTAACATTTCTTGAAAAAAATAAAAGCAGGATTACACATTGTACCCAATCATTCATCAAAACAATGATTGGCATCAGCTGCTTTAAGTTGCTTGTTTCAATTAATGTAATTTGCAAAAAAAAAACAAAAATGCCTTCCCAATCTGCTCCCTGGTGACTGAGGTCGGGTATAAATATAACAGTGTATTGTGTGCTTAAAGCTTTCAACAGCAATGCATGGAGTTCCACAGATCTTGGGGTTGGCTTATTGCTATTCCATCATTGCAGTCATCGGCATTCCTGGTAAAGTATTGGTGTTAATTATCAAGCTGCAAAATGTTGTGAAATGTTGCATCACTGCTGTGTTTACTGGGATTGTTGCTTTCTGTCAATTGTAGATTTTTACCCTTTTGTTATTCTCCCATTATCATTAATACTCTTTAATTGCACCAACCTAATTAAGTATTTTAAACTTTTTAAATTTTCAATCCTTGTTGTGCATTTTAACACATAGAACAGTCGAGTTCCTTCTTTACAACTTCTAATCTTCTACTCTGGTTTTGATATGCTGATCGGGTCTTAATATGTTTTATATCATCTGTTCTCATTCTGATGGTAAACACCCAAGAGTAATGGAAGCAACTTCTTTTCTTATGGCACCTGTATGAACAGTTTCAAACTAAATTTGACACCAGATTTACATTAAGGAGTTTAAAACAGGATGTGGAGTGTTCAGTGGGGCAGCACGGTAGCGTAGCGGTTAGCCTAACGCTATTACAGCGCCAGCGATCGGGTTTCTATTACCGTCGCTGCCTGTGAGGAGTTTGTACTTTCTCCCGTGTCTGCGTGGGTTTGCGCCGGGTGCTCCAGTTACCTCCCACATTGTAAAGATGTACGGGCAGGTTAGTTTGGGGGTTTAAAATGGGTGGCGTGGACCCGTTGAACCGGAAGCAACTGTTACTACACTGTAAATAAAATTAAAAAAAGAAAACAGCATGAGAATGATGAAATGGTGGAACTGAGGATCCAGTCAGTCAGTAAGTGCAGCATGGGTATTTGAACTGGAGATATTGTGATTGAATGTACGGGCTGCAGAGAGCTGATGAAAGTGAATTCTTGGAGAGTGCGATGTGGAAGATCATCAATGATGAATCCAGATGTATTGGCCTTTAAATCAAATAAGTGGAGGCAAGAGTTCATGGTGAAATAGGGCTTGATATTGGTATTCTTGGTGAAGAAGAAAAATTAAGGGTTGTCCTAAACTACATGTGAATTGGACGAAACAGATTACTAGTGGTGCATGTGGGGAGGGATGTTTGGTGGATGAAGAGTGTTATGGACTCAGTGAAAGTCCCTTTAAGATAGAGAGTGTGTGTGTATGTGTGTGTGGGGCGTGCTTACGTCAATAGAAGATAAAGGACGTAATGACGTTGTTGAAGAAGGCAGAAATGAGAAGGAGAGAGAGAGAGAGAAGGGAGAGAGACACCAGCCTGCTTGTTTTCTCTATCGATGGATGAGAAACAATAACTGTGTTTGCCACTGAAATCCATGTATGGAAGTTGGAAGTAATCCGGTGGAGTTCACTTTGTTGCTGACCTGTAGAAGGAAACAGGTATTTGTGTGTGGACGACCACGGTTCGGATGCTTTTCGGGGTGAGGAAGTCACTACCGAGTAAACACTGAAGTGTCGTTTGGGTTCCATCGTGGAACATTTGGATTTCGTATGTACTCTCTCTATGTTTTTCTACATGTACATCTTATCTTCAGACAACGGTGGTTGTTGAAGAAGCCCTTGCTCATGTTTCACCTTATGGCTTGCGGAACTGAACTTTAAGAACCATTCCGGAACTGGGAGTTTTGGACTTTGTCACACACACACACACACGAAAAGTTTAGTTTTGGGGTTAACGTTCGAGGTTTAACATTCTTGAATTCTAACATACTAACATTTTTACTTTTATTTTACGTATTATAATAAGTAGTGATTAATAAAATAGTTTTTAACACTGAATCATGCTCAGTGTGTTTCTTTTGTTTCTGGTTCATGACAAAATTGGGGGCTCGTCCGGGATAGTTCCCAAGGTTAACGAGATTAGTCTGGGATCCAATCCTTAGATTAACGAGTGTCGTCTGGGATCGTTCCCCAGATTGACGAGATTTGTTCGAGATTCAATCCAAATATTTTTGAGGGAGGTCTGATAAATTCTTTTTAATTGGCTTGTGTGTGTGGAAACCAGCAGCAATGGATATTAAGGCATTTTTGGAGTCACCAACCCAAAAGGGATTGGAGGTGGCGAAAAAGGATGATTTGATAAAGATTGATACAAGGCTAAACCTTACAGAAGTAAAGCAGTCTATGAGAAAGGCAGATATTCAGAGACTGATAGCTGGCCATTATGTGGAAAAGAAGGTGTTTGAGAAGGAAGTGTTAAAACAGTTTCTTGGCAGTGAAATAGCAATTTCTGAGGCACAGGTGCAGCTGGCAAAGATAGAGGCTGAACGAGAGCAAAATAAATTAGAAGCTGAACGAGAGCAAAAGAAATTAGAGGCCGAACAAAAGAGATTAGAGGCTGAACGAGAGCAGACCCAGTTAAAGATAGAGGCCGAACGAGAGAAATTAGAGGCCGAACAAAAGATAACTCAGATGAAGATAGAGGCTGATCTAGCAATGAAGCAGATGGAATTGAAGAGGATGGAGCTGGATAGTGAGGAAAAGGAGAAACAGAGGCAGCATGAGTTACAAATGAAGCGTAGGAGTTTGGAATCTGATTCTGAAGATGTTTTTTCAGCCAGAAGGGAGGTTCGATTAGTCCCTCCTTTTGAGGAAGATCAGGTTGATCAGTATTTCCAACATTTTGGAAAGGTTGCTGTGAGTTCAAACTGGCCAAGGAAAGGATGGGCTCTTATGGTACAGAGTGTGATTAAAGGTAAAGCTCAAAAAGCTTATTCTGCTTTGTCTGCTGAGGATGCAGCTGATTATACCAAGGTAAAACAAACTATTTTGAAGGCATATGAATTGGTCCCTGAGGCTTATAGACAAAAATTCAGAGACTTGAGGAAATCTGCAGATAAGACTTATATGGAATTTGCCAGTGGAAAGAGAATATGTTTTGAACGATGGTGCCTGGCTAAAAATGTAGATGGGGATTATGATAAATTGACAGAATTGATACTAGTGGAAGACTTTAAAAGATGTGTTCCAGCTGAATTAACAACATATTTAAATGAAAAGGCAGTGGAAACTTTACAAGAAACTGCTAGGTTGGCAGATGATTATGCTTTAACCCATAAATCCAAATGGGGACAACCTAAATCCTTTCAAAGGAGTTACAAAGACAATCCAGGTAAACCGGAGATTAAATTGGGAGGTAATCAAAAAGGAAAAGATGAAAAGAAGCCAGTGCTGGAGAAACCTGTTGAGCGTACTTGTTATTACTGTAGGAAACCTGGCCACGTGATATCTAATTGTGCCCTTTTGAAGAAAAAGAAGGAAGCTGTGCCCAATGCTTGCTTTCAGGCAATTAAAAATCAAAAAGGTTTAGGAGATGCTGTTAAAGATCAGTCCTTGCAAGAGGGAAAAGCGGAAAAGTTGGAGGAGGTGAGAAAAGAATTCCGTTCGTATGTATCAGAGGGTTTTGTTTCACTGAATGATGAGTCACCCCAGGTGCCAGTGAAAATTCTTAGAGATACTGGGGCTAGTCAATCTCTCTTGCTGGACAGTGTTTTAAATTTTGGTGAAGAAAGTGACACTGGTGAAGTAAATCTAGTACGAGGCGTTACAGGTGAGACCATGTCTGTCCCTTTTCACAGGGTGATTTTAAAGTCAAAGTTCGTAGAAGGACAAGTCGAGATAGGGATAAGACCTAGTTTGCCAGTGGAAGGAGTTTCTTTGTTATTGGGAAATGACCTTGCAGATGGAGAAAGTGATCCTGTGGTACGGTTAACAAACAAACCAAGGATTGATGAGTCTGAGAATGATCCAGATGTTTACCCATCATGTGCGGTGACTCGAGCTAGAGCTAAAGAATTAGCCAAGACAGAGAGTACGATGCAGTCTGATGTAGTTCCTTGTGACAGTCCTAAACAGGAAGAAAATTATGATGCCTTATCTGAGACTTTTCTGTCTTCACTGGAGGATCAACATCCTTATAGTGAGCCTGAAGTTAAAGATTTGTCTTTGTCGAGGAAGGATTTTATGGTGGAACAGACAAAGGACCCTGAGTCGACAGAATTGAAAGAAAAAGCACTCTCATGTGAGGAGATTGAAAAAGTGCCAACTGGATACTATGTCAAAAATGGAGTGTTAATGAGGAAATGGAGACCTCCTCATGTTCCTGTTAATGAGGAATGGGAAGTTATTCATCAGGTTGTTGTTCCAAAAGTTTATAGGGATGAGATTTTAAACCTGGCCCATAGTATGCCTTTGGGTGGTCATTTTGGTGTGAATAAAACTGTGAGGAAGATCTTGAAACAATTCTATTGGCCTGGTTTGAGAAAAGATGTGGTGATGTTTTGTCGAACCTGCCACACATGTCAGATGGGAGGTGAACCAAATCAAAAACCCTCTGTGGCTCCATTGAAACCAATTCCTGCTTTTGGTGAACCCTTTTCGAAGGTGATTGTGGACTGTGTTGGCCCCTTACCAAAGTCTAAGACTGGAAATCAGTATTTGTTAACCATCATGTGTGCCACTTCCAGATTTCCAGAGGCAATACCCCTTAGAAATATTAAGGCCAAGAAGGTGTCAAAGGCTCTTGTAAATTTTTTTACCTTGTTTGGTTTGCCAAAAGAAATCCAATCTGATCAAGGTAGTAATTTTATGTCAAAAAATTTTCAACAAATAGTCTATGAGCTAGGAGCAAAGCAGATTGTATCATCTGCATATCACCCAGAATCTCAAGGAGCTCTGGAGAGATTTCATTCTACTCTCAAAAATATGCTGAAAACTTATTGCTTTGAAAACACCAAGGATTGGGACGAAGGTATCCATTTACTTTTGGTTGCCGTTAGAGAATCGATCCAGGAGTCAATAGGATTTAGTCCGTTTGAGCTTGTGTTTGGACATAGGGTGAGAGGACCTTTGGAGTTGTTAAGAGAGCAATGGGTTAATGAGGAAGTTCACTTGAGTCTGTTGGACTATGTCCAAAAATTTAAGACTCGGTTGGAGAGAGTCTGCCAGCTAGCGAGAGAGAATTTGAAAACAAGCCAGATAAGAATGAAGACATATTTTGATAGACGTGCTCGGCCTAGGACATTCGCAGTGGGGCAAAAGGTGTTGGTATTTTTCCCTAGCCAAAATAATCCCTTGCAATCTCGTTGTTCTGGACCCTATGTTATTGAATCTCGAGTGACTGATCTAACATATATAATCAAAACACCAGATAGACGCAAGAAAACACAACTCTGTCATGTAAACATGCTAAAACCTTATTATGAGAGGGATTCAGTTGTGGCCTTGTTGGATGGTGTAAAGGTTGTTTCTAGAATGCCTGATGTTGATGTTGAGGAAGGCCAATTTAGACCAAATATTATTCCATCGAAACTAAAAAACCAAAATATCATGGAGAACCTTGAAACGAAGTTGGACCATTTACAAGATTCACAAAAACAACAGATGAGAGAATTAATATTAAAATTTAAAAATCTGTTCCCAGATGTTCCAAACAGAACATCGATAATTACCCATGATGTTGATGTTGGGGATACAAAATCAATCAAACAACACCCATATCGAATGAATGTGGAAAAAATACACTTGTTGATCAGGAAATAAAGTACATGTTGGAAAATGATATTATTAGACATTCTACTTCAAATTGGAGTTCGCCCTGTGTTATTGTACCTAAACCTGATGGAACTGTTAGATTTTGCACAGATTACAGGAAAGTGAATGCTGTAACAAAGTCAGATGCTTACCCTATTCCTAGGGTGGATGCTTGCATAGACAGAGTGGGAAAGGCAAACTTTCTTACAAAGATTGACCTATTAAAAGGGTACTGGTGTGTTCCATTAACAGATAGAGGAAGGGAAATTTCAGCCTTTGTAACCCCTTCTGGATTGTATGAATACAATGTTTTGCCATTTGGAATGAAAAATGCTCCGGCAACATTTCAAAGAATGATTAATTCAGCGATTCATGGGTTAAAACATACAGATGCCTACATTGACGACTTAGTGACTGGGAGTGATACTTGGGAAGATCATATCTCTGCGTTAGAAAGGTTGTTTGAAAGACTTTCCAAGGCTAACCTTACAGTTAACTTGGTCTTTGGGAATGGTTGGATATTACCGAAAATTTTGTAAAAATTTTGCTGATATTGCTCTTCCCTTAACTAATCTGCTGATGAAGGGAGTAAAGTTTGTTTGGACAGATTCTTGTCAAGAAGCATTTGAGAAACTGAAAGCCATTTTATGCTACCATTCTATGCTCAAAACACCTGACTTTGAAAAGCCATTTTCATTAGCAGTAGATGCCAGTGATGAAGCTGCAGGAGCTGTGTTGTTGCAGAAGGGTGACCTTGATGATATTGACCATCCTGTAGCTTACTTTTCAAAGAAATTTAATGAGCATCAAAAGAATTATTCCACCATAGAGAAAGAATTACTGTCACTTGTTTTAGCCTTGCAACATTTCAGTGTATATGTTTGCACCGCTGAGAAACCATTGACTGTGTATACAGATCATAACCCATTGGTGTTTCTGAGCCGAGTCAAAAACAAGAACAGAAGGCTGTTAAACTGGAATTTAATTTTGCAAGAGTTTGATCTCATGATAACTCACATTAAAGGCAAAGATAATGTGATTGCTGATTGTCTTGCCCGATGTTAAATGGGAAACATGTATCTGTACTAATCTGATAGTCTGTAGTTGTGTAGCATGATAATTATTAACATTACTAACTGAATGCGCGGTTGAATTTTTCTTGGGAAAACATTTTTTAGGTGGGAGGTGTTATGGACTCAGGGAAAGTCCCTTTAAGATAGAGAGTGTGTGTGTATGTGTGTGTGGGGCGTGCTTACGTCAATATAAGATAAAGGACGTAATGACGTTGTTGAAGAAGGCAGAAGAAGAAGGAGAGAGAGAGAGAAGGGAGAGAGATACCAGCCCGCTTGTTTTCCCTATCGATGGATGAGAAACAATAACTGTGTTTGCCACTGAAATCCATGTATGGAAGTTGGAAGAAATCCGGTGGAGTTCACTTTGTTGCTGACCTGTAGAAGGAAACAGGTATTTGTGTGTGGACGACCACGGTTCGGATGCTTTTCGGGATGAGGAAGTCACTACCGAGTAAACACTGAAGTGTCGTTTGGGTTCCATCGTGGAACATTTGGATTTCGTATGTACTCTCTCTATGTTTTTCTACATGTACATCTTATCTTCAGACAACGGTGGTTGTTGAAGAAGCCCTTGCTCATTTTTCACCTTATGGAAACGGAACTGAACTTTAAGAACCATTCCGGAACTGGGAGTTTTGGACTTTGTCACACACACACACGACAAGTTTAGTTTTGGGGTTAACGTTCGAGGTTTAACATTCTTGAATTCTAACATACTAACATTTTTACTTTTATTTTACGTATTATCATAAGTAGTGATTAATAAAATAGTTTTTAACACTGAATCATGCTCAGTGTGTTTCTTTTGTTGCTGGCTCATGACGAGATGTTCATGTGAAAGGGATATCAGAGGGAGCGCAGCTTTGCAGCAGTGATCTGTGATTTAACTGAGTTATGAAGATTTACAATGTTGGGCCAGTTGGTGCACTGTCTCTGTGCCAGTGGTAAAAGCCTCATCCTACTTTTTAGCAACATGTCCATAGCTCTCTTCAAATACACATCCAAATGTGGTGTAAATATGCGTATATCGCTTTCGGGAAATGAGTTCCAAACATCCATCTGGGTGTCTTCACAAGAGGAGGGGTCGATGGCATTGTTGTACCAGAGGGAGAAATATTGAATGAAGGGGAACAGGTAGAGCAAGAAGTATATTTCAGGATTTTCAGTTATTTGGAAGAGATGACGAACAACATGAAAATCGGGGGTGTTGACAATATTGAAGTTCTCAGTGAAAAGTAACGTTCTTGGTCAGTATTTTTCCACGGAGATCAACTCTGTGCAAAATGCAAACTGAAGTATGTTACAACATCACAGCGCAGTTAATCACATGATTGAATTTTTTTGTGGAGTAATTGTCTGTCAACTCAGTTTCAAGTGTCAAAGCAATAAAAGTCTCACCGAATACTGTCAAGTACAATTTTGTCCAAGTTCGACTGTTTTATTACTTTGTCAAACACACACATGCTGAAAAGAAAATATCCACCACACACCACATACATTCAAACAAAACCCCACTACCCACAAAAATCACACTGTACCCTCACCACTCACACACACACACACACACACACACACACACACACACACACACACACACACACACACACACACACACACACACACACACACAATCACTAACACACACTCACTCCCTCTGTCTTCCTCTATTGCAGCTAACTTGTCCGTGATTGGGGTAATGTTCCGCAGACAATGTGGTCTCTCCAGATGTATCACTGTCTACCTGCTCTGGATAGCGGTGACAGATCTCCTGGCCATCATCACGGGCGTGATATCAATGCGGATTGTTCCCATGACTTTCCCCTACAGTCCTAGTCCTACAGACCATCGCTACGGCCTGCAGTGTGAATGTCGGGGTAGCTTACGCTGTAAGAGACTGCTCCGTCTAGGTGACGGTGATGTTCACCTTTGATCGCTTTGTGGCTATTTGCTGCCAAAAATTGAAAATAAAATATTGCACAGAGAGAACGGAGGCTGTGGTGATCGTATCGGTTACTGCCCTGAGCTGTTTCAAAAATATTTTTGTCTATTTTGAATTTGAACCTCCACATAAAACGAAGCCCATGCCGTGCAAACTTATATCAGCATTTTATACATCACCTGGCTGGATTACATATGACTGGATCCATCGGATTTCAGTCCCTTATCTGCCATTCGTTCTAATTTTACTGTTCAATTTCCTCACCATCAGGCACATTTTAAGGGCCATTAGAATCCGCAGGAGACTCCAGGGCGGTGGGAACAGTGAGAGGCAGAGCGACTCAGAGATGGACAGCCGCAGGAAGTCTATCGTCCTGCTCCTCAGTATTTGGGGTATCTTAATCCTCTTGTGGCTAGTGGTACTGATAACTTTCCTCTACATTCACATTGCCGAAGTCACTTACTTTTCAGGTTCCAATTTCAGTGACTCAATTTTCCCTCTGGAAGAAAGCGGGTACGTGCTTCCAGCTTTTGTGTTCCTGCGTGAACCCATTTGCTTATGCAGGGACACAGAGTAAGATCAGAGATGAGATAAAGCTAGGGCTGAAATATCCAGTGACTCTAATTAATAATTTACTGAAATGAACACCTTCTGCTTGTTCTCTATCATCTCTCCTGCTCAGTCCGAGATTCATAGTTTGTCACGAATCAGGAACAAAAGAAACACACTGAGCATGATTCAGTGTTAAAAACTATTTTACTAATCACTACTTATGACCATATGTAAAATAAAAGTAAAAATGTTAGTACGTTAGAATTCAAAAATGTTAAACCTTGAACGTTAACCCCAAAACTAAACTCTTCGTGTGTGTATGACAAAGTCCCAAACTCCAAGTTCAGGAATGGTTCTTAAAGTTCAGTTCCGCAAGCCATAAGGTGAAACATGAGCAAGGGCTTCTTCAACAACCACCGTTCTCTGAAGATAAGACGTAGATGTAGAGAACATAGGGAGAGTAATTACGAAATCCAAATGTTGCACGATGGAACCCAAACGACACCTCAGTGTTTACTCGGTAGTGACTTCCTCACCCCGAAAAACATCCGAATCGTGGTCGTCCACACACAAATACCTGTTTCCTTCTACAGGTCGACAACAAAGTGAACTGCACCGGATTACTTCCAACTTCCATACATGGATTTCAGTGATAGACACAGTGATTGTTTCTCATCCATCGATAGAGAAAACTAGCAGGCTGGTGTCTCTCTCCCTTCTCTCTCTCTTCTTCTTCTGACCCCTTCAACAATGTCATTACGTCCTTTATCTTCTATTGACGTAAGCAGGCCACACACACACACACACACACACACACACACACACACACACACACACACACACACACACACACACACACACATCTTAAAGGGACATTCACTGAGTCCGTAACAAGTTAGACAGCACGGAAACAGGCACTCAGGCCCAACCCTTCCCTGCCAACCAAGTGGCCGAACTGAGCCAATTCCATTTGGTATTGGTATTCGTATTGGTTTATTATTGTCACTTGTACCGAGGTGCAGTGAAAAACTTGTCTTGCAAACCGATTGTACGGGTCAATTCATTACACAGTGCAGTTACGTTGTGTTGGTACGGAGTTCATTAATGCAGCACAGTTAAGAACAATAACAGTACAGAGACAAATGTCACAGCTACAGAGAAAGAGCAGTGCAATGAGGTGCAAGGTCACAACAAGGTAGATCATGAGGTCAGAATCCATCTCATTGTATAAGGGAACCGTTCAATAGTCTTATCACAGTGGGGTAGAAGCTGTCCTTGAGCCTGGTGTTATGTGCCCTCACGCTCCTGTATCTTTTACCTGATGGAAGAGGAGAGAAGAGAGAATGACCCGGGTGGGTGGGGTCTTTGATTATACTGACTGCTTCAGCAAGGCACCAAGAGGTAAAGGCTGGATTCCGTGACACACTGGGCTGTGTCCACAACTCTTTGCGGTTTCTTGCGGTCCTGGGCACAGCAGTTGCTGTACCGAGCCGCGATACATCCAGATAGGATGCTTTCTATGGTTTTCTATGGCCTTCTATAGATGCTTTCCATTTGCCTGCATTTGGCCCATCTCCCTCTCAGCCTTTCATATCCATGTACCTGTCCAAATGACTTTCAAACATTGCAATTGTTCCCACCTCGACCACTTCCTCTGGCAGCTCGTTCCATACACTCGCCGCCCTCTGTCCTCGTTCTTGTGTCCACGCTGTGTTGTGATGGAGCCTTGCTCCTTCCTGCTTTATGTTCATCTTGTTCTCTACCATCTCAACTGCTCAGTCATATAGTCATAGAGTTACACAGCACGGAAACATGCCCTTAGGCCCACCAACTCCATGCCAACCATCAAGCCCCCATTTACACTAATCCCTATTTTATTCTCCCCACATTCCCATCGTCTCCCCCGAGATTCTACCCCTCACCGACACACTCGGGGCAACTTACAGCAGCCCATTAACCTATCATTCTGCAGGTCATTGGGATGTGGGAGGAAACCCATGTGATCACAGGGAGAACGTGCAAACTCCACACAGACAGCATGGAAGTTCAGGATCGAACCTGGGTCTTTGGAGCTGTGGGGCAGCAGCACTACCTGCTGTCCAACTGTGCCGCCCACTTGCAACAAGTTGGATGAATTAGCAGTCCCAAGGGGCTCGTCTACTGGACATTACAGAGGTCTGGTCACAAGGAAGAGAGCTGAATATCCCAGTATATTTAATTGTGTTACAGAGCGGCTGGCAGCTTCACCAACAGGAAGGAGCAGGGTCGGTCTGATAACACAACGGCATCAGGACACTGGTAAGAAAGGAACATGAAGTATCAGTAAGTGGGATCGTTTTGGGGGTAATTGGAAAGGACAGAAGGAAACCTTTTAGTCCCCCTGCTGGACAGGGGCTGAAAACGTGGGTAAAGCAATCATCATGGGCTCATCGTCGACTGTCCATTTCCCTCCACGGATGATGCTTGACCCACAGAATTCCTCCATCAGTTTGTGTGTTGCTCCACATTCCAGCATCTGCAGTCTCTTGTGTCTCCTGCGTTAACTCCTTGTTGGCTGGGACATTAAATTGGCAGATGTGGCCTTGAGGATGTAAGTTCTTTGAATGCTGGCGAGACAGCTTCCTTGAATATTATGTTGGAGGTGCAAAAGCAGGCAGGATACTTAAAGATAAACAGAACTCAAAATAAACACTGCAGATGCTGGAAAACTGAAATAAAAGTGGAAAATGCTGGAAACACGGGTCAGACAGCGTCTGTGGGAAATGAAAGAGTTCACGTTTTACATCAAAGGTCTCTTTGTCAGAACTGTGGGAGGGTGGGGATGGGTGCTTGACTCCATCCCACTGCAACCAATCCAGGCCAGTTTTGTCTCCACTACTGGATGAGTTCATGGCTGAGCATTTGGGTAACAGAGGGATCTGGGCTAAATGTGGGCAAATGGGAACAGCTGAGATGGGCATCTTGGTCGGCAAGTACCATAGGGCTGTCTGGCCTGTGTCCATGCTCTCTGCCTCTGCTCCTGATGGACTAGAAGTTGAAAAGGCTGCGTGACGACTAAAAAACTAACCAGACCTCAGGAGCAGACGGCATTGCAACTAAGTTCTGAAACTCAACCGTCCCACATTGGACTCCAGGTTACCTGAGCCTGAAACGGCAGTAAGTCATCCTCGACCCTCAGGGACCAGTGAAGGCAGTGATTTCTTTCTGTGTGAGTACAAGAAGTTGCAATGAACCTTGTCTGGAGCTAGTTCATTTGATAGAAACAATTTTACGCATGTTGAAATTACCAGCCTTTTTTCCCAGGTTGTCACGGTACGACCTGATTCATTATCAACCACACCAGCACAGATTCCCTTGTTTCAAAGAATCTGCTTTTCATACATTGAAGGAAGGCTTCGATGTGTGTTTCAAATTAATTTTACTTTTTTAAATTTTTTTTAATTAGTTTTCAAATTAATACAGATTAATATGTAACATCAATGTTTATACTTGTAATACACAGAGATCAGGAGAACAATCATGACAGAGATAATCATAAAGAACAATAAAATATAAAAAAAATCTGTAGATCCCTCAATCTCTCAATGAACGAATATAGTATAAAAGAAAGGAAAGAAAACGATTTATTATAAAATATAAAAGAAAGAAAAAAATCCCCAAAACAATAAGAAAATTTACAAACAGTATATCAAACTAAACTAAGCTAAAGAAAAAAAAATAAAAAAAAAACAAACAGAAAAAAAAAACTGGACTAAAATTTCTCAGTAGAAACAGAGCAATATTATGTCGTCAACTCCATTCCCCTAAGTTGAAAGGTTATTACAAGGGGATCTATATCATGTGAAAATATTGAATAAATGGACTCCAAACTTCCTCAAACTTAAGCAAAGGATCAACAGTGCCACTCCCAATTTTTCCAAGTTTAAACATGATATAGTTTGAGAGAACCATTGAAAAGTAGTAGGGGGTATTGGATCCTTCCACAGAAGCAAAATGGATCGTTTGGCCATTAATGTAACAGATAAATGGCCAGATTCTATCCTTGGTAATCTAAAAATTGCAGTGATAGGGTGATGTTGTAAATCAATCTTCAATACATTTGAAATAATGTTAAAAATGTCTTTCCAATATTTTTCCAAAAGAGGACAGGACCAAAACATATGGGTCAAAGAAGCCACATTCGATTTACATCTGTCACATATAGGATTTATATGTTGATAAAAACGAGCTAGCTTATCTTTGGACATATGGGTCCTGTGAACTACCTTAAACTGTATCAAAGAATGTCTGGCACACATTGAAGATGTATTAACTAAATTAAGAATTTTCTTACATGTCTCTGTAGGTATAGACGTCTGGAGTTCACTTTCCCAATCAGTCTTAATTTTGTACAGAGGTTCCGAACGAATTTTCATAATTAGATCATAGATTATTGCTATCAAGCCCTTCTGACAAGGATTAAAACCAAAAATATTTTCCGTAATTTCAGTTTCGTAAGGTGTCGGAAAACAGGGTATAGTAGCTTTTAAAAAATTTCTAATCTGCAAATATCAAAAAAAGCATGATCTAGGAAATTGTATATGTTAGACAATTGTTCAAAAGATGAAAAACAGTTATCAATGAATAGATCATGAAAACAGATGGAAAAAGCTGAGTCAACTCTGGATGGATGAAAGAAAAAATTAGATTGAATAGAACTTGATAGATTACATTTATTCAATCCAAAAAATTTACGAAATTGAAACCATGTTCGTATTGTATGTTTAATGTTATGTTCTTTTTAAGATAATGTTAAAAAAATAAAAAAAATAATTTTACTTTACATCACCCTGTGAACAACTTAAACAAAACAACATTATACATGATGATGAATCCTTTAAATGATGCTTCTACATATTGATCTCGGGAGTTAGAACGACTGTGGGAGAGTTCAAAAGAAGTAGGTCTCGGGGCTTGCTTGTGAGTTTCACTTCACAGCAATGCAAGACAGGCAAGCTTGGTAATTGTTAGTTAATAGATGATTGGCTAATTAGCTAATTAACAGCAACCAATAAAAAGTAGGTTGGGTCAGTGGAGTGACTATTTCAGAGCAGCTGTTGTGAGAGTGGGCTTGTGTGGAAGTTGGGAGCTGAGGCTTTGGTATGAGGAGGTGGAGTAAGTACCCAGATGTTGGGAGTGAGAGCGGATCTTTAAAAACTCCTCAGTGAGGAGGCACAGGTAAGAACTGGCGAGGTTTCATTTTGCTATTGAACCTTAGTCCTTGATTCAGTGCAGGCAGATGGTAGTTAGGGAAGTGTAATGCTCCCCCTGCATGATGTGGGAAGTCAAGGAACCTCAGGGTCTCCCTGATGACTATATCTGTGGGAAGTGCACCCAGCTGCAGCTCCTGACAGACCGGGTCATGGAGCTGGAGTTGGATGGACTCAGAATCATCTGGGATGCTGAAGGCTTCGTGGATGAGACTTTGTCTGAGGTGGTCACACCCAAGGTGCAGGCTTCAGATCAGTGGATGCCCACCAAGAAAAGTAAGGGGAGTAGGCAGTCACCGCAGGGTCCCCTGTGGCCATTGCCCTCACTAACAGTTATACCTCCTAGGATGCTGTTGACAGGGATGTTCTTTCAGGGGCTAGCAGCAGTAGGCTCAGGGGAAAGGGTGCAGTCAGATAGGGTGCTCGTGATAGGAGACTTAATAGTGAGGGTGACAGACAGGAGGTTCTGTGGCTGCAGAAGAGACACCAGGAAAGTGTGTTGTCTCCTGGTTGCCATGTTAAAGGATGTCTCTGAGCAGTTGCAGAAAATTCTCGAGTGGGAGGGCAAACAGCCAGAGGTCATTGTATATGTTGGTACAAACGACACAGGTAGAACAAGGGTTGAGGTTCTGCAGAATGATCACAGGGAGTTAGGTCAGAAGTTAAGTAGGACCTCGAGGACAGTGATCTCCGGCTTACTCCCAGTGCCACGTGCCAGTGAGGTCAGAAATAGAAAGAGGCCAGATGAATTATTGGCTGAGGAGCTAGTGCAGGTGGCAGAGATTCAGCTTCTTGGACCATTTGGGATCTCTTCTGGGGTAGACGCGACCTGTACAAGAGGGACGGGTTGCACTTGAACCAGAGAGAAACCAACATCCTTTCAGGGAAATTTGCCAGTGCTACATGGGAGGGTTGAAACTAGATTAACCTGGGGGTGGGTCTCTGAATGGGGGCAAGTCATGGGATAAAGCAGTAGCCAGAAAGAGCAAGTTTAGTGATCAGGATGTATAGAAGGAAAATAAAGGTTGTTAAAGGCTGTACACACGTGACTTTGTAATAATCTGTTTTGTAAAAGATGGATCTTCTGTGCAAGATGAAGGAATGTGAAGGCTAATTGAGAATGTTCTGGGTCACTAAGGTTCTTTAATGCTGTATATGGTAGTGTTCTGTCGACAACTAAGGGCTGTCGCTATGATGAGATCTTGCGTTTTTGTCCGGTAGGCATCTAATTTTGCCTTGTGTGGCTATTTAGTTCTGTTTTCCAGCCATTTGGTTCTGTTTTTTAATTTCTGCTATTTGTGTTTGGATGCATGAAGTCACGTACTATAAAGGAGGGCCGCGAGCTGTATTCGGACGCGGTCAGTGGGCGATTGGTGACCAGCTCTCTGACCGTCACAGCTTTTGCGAATAAAGGTTTAACTTCTTGAAGAATCTTCTGCATCTACTGGTCATTCTCAAATCTCGGTAGTCCACGACAGAATATGGTGTAGTCGGCAGGATTGGAAAGAGACTCATAAGAAAAGTGACAAATCAAGGACGCTTCCCGATCCCTCAGGGACCCCCCATGAAACCAGCAGAATCAAGGGTGGCCACCCAAGGAAAAAGAAGGTAAGCGTTTTCACTGATAATTCAGGCCAAGAATTCTGCTGGGTATGGGAGATCTCTGGGACTCAGAAGTTTTAAACAATTGTCGAAGGGTTACCCCAATACAAAGAATCTGGTAAAAATTACAATTAAAGGAGACTTGGAGGATTGGTCAAGAAAACTGCGCAGTGGGGTGGGTGTGGGTAAGACGATAAAGTGAGTGAAGTAAAAATTCCACGTGGTGTTGGTAAGTCCCTGTGGATACTTCCTCCTCGGAGCGAGGGTCTGAACGGGCAGGGTAAGAGTCCTGGGTAGGTAAGTGCCTGTGGGTACCGTCTCGCAGGAGCGAGGGTCTGAATGGGTAGGGGAAGTTCTGCGGATACTGCCCTAGGAAGGGGTCTGCATGGGCAGAACAAAAAAGTAAGTATATTCTGATAAATTGAACAAAACTAAATTATACCAAAGCTGGCAAATTGAGTGGCAAAATTATAAGGATGGAGGTAGAAGCGGTTCAAGAGATGAAGTAACACTAATAAGAAACAATTAGGTGAGAGTTGTGAAATTTCAAGAAGTCTTGTAAAGACAACATGACAGGAAAAGGAATGGCAGTTGAAATACTAAGCAGAAAGTTTCCAGTATCTAAGTGATATCCAAAATATTTCAGGGGAAAATGGGGAAAGAGAACAAAAAATCTATTAACAAAATGGCCAAAAGAGGGAACTTCTGATGTAAGTATGTGATGAAATGGAGGGAATAATCAAAAATTTACAAACCAAAAGACAAATCTGGAAAGAGAAACCAAAAAAGAGAACAGGAGGCAGAGATACTAAAACTCTTTAGGACAGAGGGAGAAAAGTTCAGAAAAACACAGCAGGTGCCAGTACTGATTGCAGAGGGTGACAAAATACCAGAAAGACAGTCTGACATAAAAAAGGAAGGGGAGGAAAAGTTGACTCTATACCAGACCTGCAAGAGGTAGAAAAACCCCTCCCTATCCAGGAAAAAGGGAACCTGAAACAGTGTCCACTAGTGAAGGGAACATTTGAAATAGAAGGGGAGGTAGAATTTAGTGAAGATGAACAGAACAAGAGAGACTTTATAGGAAGGAGGGAGACAGAAAGAATGCTCCAAGTGGAAAAGGAGGAAATAGAAAGGCAGAAGTTAGAGATACAGGAGCGGGCTAAACAATTGCAGGAAGCAAAGTTACTAAAGGATTTTGAGTATTTCCATTGGTAGAAAATGTACATTGAGCTAAATTGGAAAAAGAGGACCATGGAAAGAGCAGGAGGAAGTAGAGAAGCAAGAAAGAAAAGAAACCTCAGATTAGTGTGGGAGGAATTAGAAATAGAAGGACCAGAGACGAATGTGGAGGAAGACTATGAACCGATATGCCGGTATTCAGGGGAAGGAGAATGCTGCCAATATTACTGAAAGGAGGACAGTCACAGTACATCCCTTGGGGGACCCAGTACCTGGAAGGGATGAAAAATGCACTACCCAGCATACATGAGGGAGCAGGAAAGTGGATTAGAGACTTTGAGGATAGGACAATTATTGGCAATAGGTGACTTAAAGGTACAGCTAGTGAAGGTAGTGGAAACCTCAACTGAAAGAACTGATGGAGTTGGCTGGCTTAATGAATGTGGCGGGCAATCCAAAGGTTGATGGTGACCATTTTGATCCAGTGAGACAGAAGGTATGGCAGGCCCTCACTGTTACTCACCTAAAATAGACCCCCAAAGCTCTAAAGGGGGACCCACTGGGTGATGTTCAAAACCCAGCAGCTTATCTAGAAAACCAGTTTTTAAAAAAGTGGACACTGGAAGCAGCAAGAAGTGGAAGGCATTCAGTTGATGACTACAATGTTTCGGACTGCTATTGTAGATACAATACCCCCCAGGTTAAGTCCAAACTCGGAGGTGGTAGGAATGATGTCGATGTCCCACCAAGAGTTCAGGGACCATATAGTCCATGCAGTAGACAAGTATCAAAAAGGCTGGCTGAGCAACAAGAAGTACAGAGAAAGCTGACACAGATGCAGCTCGGAGCCTAGAGGCAAGAATATGTTGCCACTAACAACCGATCAGGGTGTGACCACTGAAATGAATGAAGTGCCAATTTATGGAGGAGGCTGTTATACTGCCAGACAAGGGCCAGGAAGTCCCATGCCAATAATAAACATCTTTGGGGGAATGTTTCCACAAATGCCATATCAGGGGCAAAGCAAATTTAGACAACAGCCTAAACGGGACTGGAGCTCCCAAGGTGGGGAGCAGAGGTAATTGGCAGAGAGAACTAGTGAGAAAACAGGTAGAGAAGCAAACAGGAGGATTATGTTGGGGATGTAATCAGCCAGGGCACATCAGCAGGAATCAGAGTAGAGAGCAACAGTTCAATCAAAGTCCATCCCTAGCAGGTCCAACTGGACCTGTGAACCCCTATGGAAGGTGCTAGGGGTGCCCAGAGAACCCAGGTGGGAAGGGACAGTACCCAATGATAACACAAGAGGCAGAAGAGGAGCCTATTGTTCAGATTATTTTAGAAGGGCAATTGACACCAATGATAGATACTGGAGCACCACACACTTGTGTGCAACCACAGTACGCCTCTCATGTCGGGAGAATTTATTAGAACTGTAGGGTTCTTGGGAAAAGCGCAGTTAACACGATTCACACCTCCAGTGAGGTTAAGGATGGGAAACAATGAAATGGTCTTGCCGATTCCAGTGTCCAAAGGAACCCCGAACAATCTGCTAGGCAGAGATGCATTGTTAAAACTGGGATTGAAATTGGAATGCACCCCAGATGGTTGAGCGTAGGAAAAATAAGAACTCAGCTGGTAGTACAGGAAGCTAGAGGAGCAAATATGTATTGGATAGGAGACATAGAAGATCAAGTCTGGGAAACTTGGAGAAAATGGAAAAAGGGCACTCTGGCAATACTACGTAGGGTCAAGCCACCCAGGACTGAATTGCATTGTACAGTGATTTTTGATGAGACTCAGTGTAAAGAGAAAATGGCACAATGAAGTAGACACCCAGCAGTACTTAAAATGAGGCAATAATAATAGGTAAACGGGGAGCAGCCTTACAAATAAAACAAAATGCATTTTTAGCAAAATGGTACAGGGTGCCAGGAGCTGCAATTGTTAGTAAATGAGGGATACCAGTAAGGATTTGGGACCCATGGTGAAGCAAGTGGGAATAACTATTGACTGGCAGACAGTGACACCCAGTGTCTGGAAGTCTGCGGACAATGACTATATCAAGGTAGTGGTAGATATAGAAATGGTAGGAAACCCCAAGGAGGTCTATGTAACCCCTCAATGGCATATGGCATTATCAGCAGAAAGAGGGTCAAAAGGACAGAAGGTTAGAGGCACTGCCAGCCATTTTATGGTCACAACACGATACAGATGTAGGAAGAGTAAGATCAGCAAGCCCAGTAGAAGTAAAGTTAAAACAGGGAGCAGTTCCAGATAAAAGGCCACAATATCTCCTAGAAGCAGAAGAGGGAATAGCGCCAACAATACAGGGATTGCTTGAGGTAGGAGTGCTTGAGAGCACGAGTAGCCCCTGTAATACTCCACTGTTACTGGTCTTGAAAGCAGACAAGTCCAAGTGGAGACTGGTACATGATCTGCGAGCAGTGAATGAGGTAGTGGAAGATTGGCCAGCTGTAGTCCCAAACCTGCATACCACAGGAGGCAGATTGTTTTGCAGTGATTGATTTGTTTGGCTTTTTTCAGTATTTTAACTCCCCCCTTTTTTTTTGGAGGTCCAATGTCAGTATTTATTTGCTTTTTCTTAGAGGTAACCAGTATACTTGTACCAGGATGCTGCAGGGATTGAAGCATTTGCCACAAATTTAATCGGGTATTGAAGGCAGATCTAGAGGGCATATTATTGGAGAGCGCACTGATACAGTATGTAGATGACTTGTTGCTTTGTTCCGAGAGCAAGGAACAGTGCGAGTGGGGTACCTTGGCCTTATTGGAAAAATTGGCATACGGGGGTCATAAAGTATCCAGAAAGAAGCTGCAATTTTGTAAATGGCAGGTAGAATATTTGGGTAGATTAATATCTAAGGGAACAAAGTCAATAGCACTGGATCAAATTGCAGCGATAAATAAGGCTTGTAAACCTCAGACAGTAGGACAGATGACATTTTTGGGAATGGCAGGATACAGTTCAGACTGGATTGGATAATATGCTGAAATTGTGGCACCATTGAGGAAAGTGATGAAGGAAGCTGGACGAACAGACCTGAGGAGCATTTTGCAGTGGAATGAGGAGGCAGAGATAGCCTTCAACACTCTTAAGCAGGAATTGCAGTCAGCCCCAGCGCTAACTTTGCCTGATTATGAAAGGGTCTTTCAACTGTCTAACAGACAGGAAGGTTATGCTGCAGCAGTGTTGACACAGGAGACAGGCATAGGGAGAAGAAAACAGCCAATTGCATATTATAGTGCGAGACTGGATGAGGTGGCCCACAGGTATCTGCCTTGTTATCAGGGACTGGCAGCATTGCACTATGCTTATGATAAAGCATCTGTGACCATGGGCTATCATGTGATTCTGTACACATAATAAGGTAGCAGAGTTATTGGAGAAAAGAAAGTTTGTACTTGACACCAGCCAGGATCGTTGTTTCATATGTGATTGACATTTCCAGACATAACTATACAAAGGTGTACTGAAAGTAACATAGCCAATTATGTTCCACTGGGTTATGAAGGAGAGCCCCATGAGCGTGTGAGGAATACGATGATTTTTGCAAAATTAAGGGTGGACTTAGTCAGAACCATTGGATGGAGGATAAAAAGATTTTGTAGATGGCTCCTGTTACAGGAACCACAATGTGAATCATGCAGGGTTTTCAGTGATGCAACAGGATCAGTCTCAGTTTAAAACAATTAGGCTGGAAGCTTGTCCGCAACCCTGTTCAGCCCAATTAGCAGTGATTAAGGTTCTGACAGCAGCATGTTAGATGGAGGGTGAGAAAGTTGATATTTATAGAGATTCAGCATATGCTGATGGAGTACGTCATTTGTTTGGAGCAGTATGGAAACAGCTTTCAAGAAAAGCAATGGAGACCCTGTACAGCATTGTCAGCAAATTATAGATTTAATAACAGTGATGATGAAACCTAGAGCATTGGCTATTATGAAGTGTCAGGTGAACAAAGGGAAATGACATGGCGACAAAGGGAAATCACGCTGCAGATGAAGCAGCCAGGGAAGCTTCTGGATGTTGTTTGGCTGTCGTTGCACCTCAGGTGAGTCTGAGTCCAGAACCCGTAATGGAGGACATAATTGAAATAGTAGGTAAGGCAACTCTAGCAGAACAAACATTGTGGAGACAAAGGAGCCAAGCAGAACCAGGATGGAGCACGGATGACAGTTTGTTGGTAGCACCCACCCCTTTGTTGACTCCCCTCATTTCAGAGGCACATGGGATGGACCATTGTGCAAGGGGGAAGTGATGAGAAAGATGAAGGATTGTTTCTGGTCACTGTATTTACACGCTTTGGTAGATCACATCTTGTAGTAGTGTGAGGTGTGTGCACAAAGCAACGTTAGGAAAGGAATTGTGACGCCTATAGGTCATATACCTGTACCCGAAGGACCATTAAACATTTAGTGATTGACTATGTGGATATAAAGGCAATAAGAGGAAAGAGATGCATGCTGGTGGTGATTGATAGATTTAGTAGGTGGGCAGGATCTGTAGTGAAATTTCTGACAAATTAAGTAATTCCAAGAATTGGAATACGCTCAGTCCAGTTCCAACAATGGGTCAGTCTTTATACAACAAGTGGTTAAATTGGTAATACAAGCTGAGGATGCAGGCAATGGATAAAAGAACAGGGAGTCATGTGAGCAACAGTGTGATGTGAATTTGACCTGTGTATCAAAAAGCCTCATTAACAACACGTGCTACCACATGTACTAAGACAGTGCCATACTGTCCTTTCTATTGTATGTTGTACCAAGGATCCTCCCAATGCAACCAAGACTCACGCACTGAAAAATGTAATTACAGTAGGCCCTGGGCAACTCCATAATAATCACACTTCCAGTTGATAGGGTACACTTAACAGGGGGGTTGAAGTTTGAATGTCTCAGGCAAAAGGGAACTGTTCCTGTTGGTAACTTCATGGGCCTCTGCAATATTACTTGGGATGTGAAGGTACAACACGGTTGGTACCCCACCACCTGATGGCGCACTGGATGTCCAGAATATCCCATTGGCCGACACCTGGTGGCTGTGCAGTCTAGGGGAGGGCTTGAGACTGACACTTCCACTGGAATGGGATGGCATTTGCACTCATGTCATGATATTGCAACCACTTGTTTTGTCTCCAAGTTTAGAAATGGACTATCCACCACAGCAGACGTTAGAACATAGCAGGAGAATACACCTCTGACTCAGCAGTTCGTATTGATAGTATAGGCCAACCTAAGGGTATCCCAATGAATTTAAGGCAAGGAATGAGATTGCGGCTGGGTGGGAATTGAATATCCCTGGTATTTGTGTTGTTGTCGGGGTCAGTAAGAACACGGAATGGATAAATTATATCTATTATAATCTGCAGCACCTTATCAATTATACTGAAGCTCTCTCCGCATTGGGAGAGCAATTGAATGCAACCAGCAAGGTGGCATGGCAAAACAGGCATTAGACTAGTTACTGGCAGAAAAAGGAGGTGTCTGTGTACTGTTTGGAGAACATTGTTTCACCTTTATACCAATAACACCAGCCCAGAGGGATCCTTTGCTAAGGCAATGGATAAACTGAACAATTTGAGGAAAGATGTTAAACAGAATGCGGGGTTTGGACATCCATTCTTTGATTGGTTGGAGAGTAAGTTAGGCGGTTGGGGGGCCTGGCTGACCAAAATTGCAGTGGTCGTGGGAATTGTATTGCTTATTTTTGCAATCATTTTGTGTTGTTTTCTTCAGGTTTAAGTCTTTTAGTGCAGGCCACAACAAAACACTCTCCGATGCTTCTGGTACAGGCTGAGTTGAACCCCCTGGAGAAGGGGATCGCAACAACATACTTCTATGATCTAAGTCGGTGATGTGCTGAATGAATATGACAGCATTGCAGAAGACAACTATGCTTGTGTTGAGAATAGTCTGGCCTCGGTCTTTTTCCCCGTATCTGTTACGGAGGGGTGGGTTTTTGGCCCTATGGGTCAGGAAATAGTGAATCCATGGGGCCAGTGCATGAAAGTGTATAATACCTGGTTTTCAGGATAATTGGCTTTAGTTTCTAGGTGTCGTGCCCTTTGAATTCTCTCTGAGACCGTTAGGTCTCAAAGGGGAATATAGAAGGAAAATAACGGTTGTTAAAGGCTGTAAACACATGTTGCTTTATAATCTGTTTTGTACAAGATGAAGGAATGTGAAGGCTAATTGAGAATGTTCTGGGTAACTAAGGTTCTGTTGATGTCAACAACTAAGGGCTATCCATATATGGTGATGTCTGTAGATATGGTGAGATCTTGCCTTTTGTCCGGTAGGCATCCTATTTTATCTTGTGCGGCTATTTGGATCTTTTTTTTCGGCCATTTGGTTCTGTTTTTTAATTTCTGCTATTTGTGCTTGGATGCTTGAAGTCACCTACTCTTGTAGGTCTTAAAGGAGGGCCACAAGCTGTAATTGGGGGCAGTCAGTGGGCGATCGGTGACCAGCTCTCTGACCATCAGCTTTTGTTTGCAAATAAAAGTTTAATTTGAAGAATCTTCTATGTCTCCTGGTCTCGAATCTTGGCAGTCCATGACAGATGGAAAGGGGCACAGTAAAGGCAGGGAAAGGAATACACAATAAAACTATTTATTTCAATGCACGTGGTTTAACAGGTAAGATGGACAACCTCAGCATGGATTGGCTCTGAGGACTGGGATGTTGTAGCCATAACAGAAACATGACTGAGAGAAGGGCAGGACTGGCAGCTCAGTGTTCCAGGATACAGATGTTATCGGCATGACAGAGGTACAGGTAAGTGAGGACTGGGTGTTGCCTTTTTGATAAGGGAGGACATAACAGCAGTACTTAGAGATGACATTCTTGGGGGATTGTCCAGTGAGGCCATAAAGGGCAGAATTTAGAAACAAGAGGGATCAAACTAGTGGGTCTCTATTATAGACCCCCAATAGTAATTGGGAACTTGAGGAGCAGGTGTGTTGAGAAATTGCTCAGTTGTCAGAATAATTATTGGGAGATTTTATTTCCCTGGTATGGACTGGACTACAGTGCTAAGAGCCTGGACTGGGGGAATTTGTCAAATTTGTCCAGGAAAGTTTCCTGAGTCAATATATAGAGGGCCCAACTCGGGAGGATGCAACATTGGACCTTGGGGAATGAGACAGGGCGAGAAGCTGAAGTGGCAGTCAGGGAGCACTTTGGCTCTTGTGACCATAATTCCGGTAGTTTTATGATAATTATTGTAAAGAATAGGACAGGGCCACAGGTTTAGGGGACTAAAATGGAGCAGGGCTAATTTGGGGGGAATTAGGCAGGATCCATCAGAGGTCGATTGGATGAGCATGTTTGAAGGGAAAGGAATGAATAGCAAGTGAGAGGTTTTAAGAGTGTGACATCAAGGGTCTGGGAGCTTCCCATTTTAGGGAACCTTGACTGAGAGATATTGAAGCTCTAGTCAAGAAAAAGGATTCATTCATGGGTTTATGATGTCAGGATTGATGAAATCCCTTGATGACCATAAAAAGATTAAGAGTGCACTTAAGAGGGGAATCAGGAGGGCAGAGAGGTTATGAGATTGATCTGGCAGGTAAGGTTAAGGAAATACCAAGAAGTTCCATGACTATTAAGAGCAAAACGGTGGCTGTGGAGAGACAAGGTCCTCTTAGATCAGCAGGGCTGCTGATGTCTTGAGCCACAGGAAATAGGTGGGACTTTTAATGAATATTTGTGTTTACTGAGGAGAAAAGGATGGTTGCTCAAGAGAAGGGACATAAGTGGAGATACTTTGGAGAATATTCAAATTACCAGGAGGGAGGTTTTTGTAGCCTTGCAGCTCACTGATGTAGATAAACGCCCATGGCCTGACTGGGTGCATCCTCAGATTTTGTGGGAGGCTGGAGGAGAAATTGTGGAGGCCATTGCAGAGATATTTGCTTCAGTTTGCTTCATTGTTAGTCACTTGTGAAGTTCCCAAAGACTGGATGGTGGTTAATGCTGTTCCGTTGTTTCAGAAGGGTAGCAAGAACCACAGGCTGGTCAACCTGCCATCAGTAGTGGGGAAGTTACTGGAGGGAAGTCTGAGGGACAGGATCTACCAGCACTTGGACCAAGTCTGAGGAGGAGACAGCATGGTTTTCAAATGGAAAATCATGCTTTAAGATTCTTCAAGAGTATTTGAAGAGGTAACCAGAAGAGAAGGGTAGGGCAGTGGATGTTGTCTATTTGGAATTTAGCAAGGCCTTCAAGGTCCTACATATGGTTGGCTGGTCTGGAATGTTAGATCCCATGGAAACCAGGGAAACCTAGTTTGGGGGATCCAAAATTGGCTCGGATAATCAGCAGAGGCTGGTGCTAGAAGGTTATTTCTTGGAATGGAGGATGGTGACCAGTGGTGTGCTGCAGGGGTCGGTGTTGGGACCCCTGTTACTTGTTGTTGATATAAATGATTTGGATGCAAATGCACCAGGCTTGATTAGTAAGTTTGTGGATGACACAAAATGAGAAGTTGTTGATGGTGAAGGTTATTGCAGATAACTGGGGATCTGATAGAGGTGTACAAGATAAGAGGTGTAGATCAAGTGGACAATCAGACTTTTCCCAGGGTGGAAATGGCTAACATGAAGGGCATAATTTTAAGGTGATTGGAGGAAAGTACAGGGGGGATATCAGAGGTAAGTTATTTTTGAGTGGTGGGTGTGTGGAACATGCCGCCAGGGGTGCTGGTAGATGCAGATACATTAGGGACACTTAAAAGACTCTTCGATAGGCACATGGATGATAGCAAAGTTGGGGGGGGGGTGTTAGATTGATCTTAGAGTAGGCTAAAAGGTCAACACAACATTGTGGGCTGAAGGGTCTGTACTGTGCTATAATGTTCTATGCTCTATATTTGAATGCTGAGTGGATCTTTTCACCAGAACTGGGAAGCAGGTGAAGCTGGGAATAATGTCGGGTGTTTGGAAATATTACAACATTTGGGTATCAATGTGATGTTTGTCTTTGTAGAAGTTTCCCTGCCTCAAGAGGTCACTGCCATTCATGCTCCGATTTCTAAATTGCCTCTGTTCTCCTGTTGGATTCGAGGTAGAATGACATTTTCCTCAAGGTGTTTGTACTTTTCTTGACGTAGGATGAACAGAGTGCTCTCCAGCTGTTGAAAAAACACCTGAGCCTGGAGCAGACTATCGATGATTATGCAGAGAATATTTGAGCTCTCGAAGACGTGCAGAGCACTACTGGATGAAGGGCACCCAGAGAGGTAACATAATCAGTAGTGCTGGATCTGAGACTGGGAAGGCTGAACTACTATCAGACCAAAATGTGTATCCTGGCCCTATTGGCAATTCTGGGCTCCTGAAAGATTTATTCACACGCTCTGAAGTTCCCGAAGACTGGAAGGTGGCTAATACTGTTCCATTGTAGCAAGGACAAGCCAGAGAACTACAGGCTGGTCAGCCTGCCATCAGCAGTGGGGAAGTTACTGGAGGGAATTCTGAGGGACAGGATCTGCCAGCATTTACATACAGAATTTGATTTGGTGGAGTCAGCCTGGCTTTGTGCGTGGAAAGTCGTTCTTGATGAAACTTTTAGAGATCTTTGAATGGGTAACAAAAGGTAGATGAGGGGAGGGCAGTGGATGCTGTCTATTTGGACTTTAGCAAGGCCTTTGACAAGGTTCCACATGGTTGACTGGTCTGGAAATTGGGTCCCATGGAATCCAGGGAGATCTAGTTAGCTGGATTCAAAATTGACTCAGAGGTAGGAAGCAGAGGGTGGTGGTTGAAGGTTGTATCTCAGAATGGAGGTCGGTGACCAGTGGTGTGCTGCAGGGGTCAGTGTTGGGACCCTTGTTAACCATTACTTTAATGAATGATTTGGATGTGATGCACAAGGATTGATCAGTAAATTTGCAGATGACATGAAATTAGGAGGTGAAGAAAGTTATCGCAGATTAGAGGGATCTTGGTCCGTTAGGGAAGTGGGCTGAGGAGCGGCAAATGGATTTCAATACAGATAAGTGTGAGGTGATGTATTTTGGAAAGTCAAACTTATACAATGAATTGCAGTGTACTAGGGAGTGTGATGGAACAGAGGGACCCAGTGTAAGTGCACAGTTGTTTGAAAGTGGTGTCACAGGTACAGGGTGGTGAAAAAGGTGTTTTGCACCCTGGCCGTCAGTCAGGGCATTGAATATAGGAGTCAAAACATGATGTTGCAGTTGTATAAGTCATTGGTGAGGCCACACTGGGAGGACTGTGTGCAGCTTTGGTCACCCTGTTATAGGACAGATGTGGTTAAACTGGAAAGAGGGCAGGAAAGATTTAAAAGGATGTTGCCAGGACTCGAGGGCCTGAGGGATGGGGAGAAGTTGGCCAGGCGAGGTGTTTGTTCCTTGGGGTATAGGAGAATGAGAGGTGACCTCATAGGTTTATAAAATCTAGAGGGGCATATATAAGGTGGATCACAGCAAACTGTTTCCCAGGGTAGGGGAGTCCAAACCTAGGAGGCATCAATTTAGGGTGAGAGGGGAAAGATTTATAAGTGAATTGAGGGGCTACTTTCTCTTGCAGAGGGTGGTGAGTACATGAAACGAGCTGCCAGTAGAAGTGGTTGAGACAGGTACAACAGTATCATTTAAGCAGCATTTGAATGGGTACATGCAGGGGTGGGCTTTGAGGGATATGGGCTGAATGATGGAAATTGGGACCAGATGGGTGGGCACCATGGTCGGCATGGACTCATTGGGCCAAATGGCCTGTATACAAATTGTATTACTCTAAGAGAAGCAGTTGATAAATATTCCGATCAGTCATTCTCTGGAGGGAAGTTACTACCCCTGTGGATAATAGATTGTTCTGGTGTCATTTTACTTCCCAACATAAGTTAGTGTTCCACATTAGATTTCCAATTACCTGATCAAAGCCATATTTTAAGTTGATATTGTCTTTTTAGAGATGTATGACTTCCATTTCATGAATCAATACAATTTTTATTGATGCATCACAGAAAACATCCAAACTGGATGCATCACAGCTTGGTATGGTAACTGCTCCCCTCATGACCACAAGAAACTAGAGAGTTGTGGATACAGCTCAGCACATCATGGGAACCAGCCTCCCCTACGTGGACTCGTTCAACATTTCACACTGCCTTGGTAAAGCAGCCAACATAATCAAAGACCCCACCCACCCCGGGAATTCTCTCTCCTCTCCTCTCCCATTGGGCAGAAGATTAAAAAAATTCTGAAAGCACATACCTCCAAACTCAAGGACAGCTTCTTTCCAGCTGTTTCGAGACCATTGAACAGTTCCCTAGTATGATAAGATGCACTCTTGCTACATTCTACTCAGAATCTACCTCATTAAAGTCTACCTGCACTGCACTTTCTCTGTAGTCATTACACCTTGTTCTGCATTCTGTTATTGTTTGAGATTGTACTACCTCGATGTACTGTGGAATGAATTGATCTGTATGAACAGTATGCAAGACAAGTTTTCCACAGAACCTCAGTACTTGTGACAATAATAAACCAATTACAATTCTAAAAAAATTGTAAGCACCAAATCACTTATTGTTTGCATGAAAACTGGCACATACTTTGGAGAAACTTTCTCAAAGCTAACAATAGTTTTTCCATGTCTTCTCTCAATGTAATTCATGACAACCTTCAGTACCTTATCCAAGTTCTGGGAAATACCATCTTGAAGCTGAGTTTTTTTTTACCCCTCCAGAATGAGAATGTGATTCACTGCAAACTGGAATCAGTTGTATCTGGTTCAGCGATGTTACATTTCCAAAACTGAGAGGATACTTAATCAGATTAATAAGTTTAATGCAGGTAAGTGCAAGGTGTTGAATATTGGTAAGAAGACTAGACAGGAATTGCAAAGTAGATTGTGGGGCCCTGGGGAGTGTTGTCGAACAGAGACCCAAGGGTGCAGGTACATGGTTCCTTGAAAGTGGAGACACAAGGACTGGTTGGTAAAGAAAGTGGCAGATGCCTTTATCGGTCAGGATATTGAGTACAGGAGTTGGTACATTGTGCTACAGCTGTACAAGGTGTTGGTAAGTCCACATTGGGAGAACTGCGGACAGTTCTGGTGACCCTGCTACAGGAAGGATGTCAGTAAACTGGAAAAGGTGCAAGAAACATTTGAGATGTTCCCAGGACAGGAGGGTTTTATTGATAAGGAGAATCTGGAGAGACCATGGCATTTTGCCTGGAGCACAGGAGGCTGAGGGGTGACTTTATTGACACTTATAAAATCATGAGGGCCAGAGTTAAGGTGAAGAGCCAGTCCCTTCCCCAGGGGAGAGGAGTCCAAAACCAGAAGGCAGAGGTTTAAAGTGAGAGGGGAATAATCTAAAAGGGACCTTAGGGGCAACTTTTTTTTCCACACATAGGATGGGGTGTAAATGGAATGAGCTACCGGAAGTTGTAGAGGGAGGGACATTTCTGACATTTGGACAGGAAAGTTTGAGAGGGATGTGGGCCAAACCCCAGTTAGTCAACTTGATCAGCATGGATGAGTGGGGCTGAAGGGCCTGTTTCTGTGCTGTATAACTCTGACTCTCCTGCTCATGGTGGACAAGGCACATGAGTTGGACTTGCATCTACATTCCAGGAAGGAATCAACATCTACTGTTCCTTTCTCCCTCGCACATTTTCCCTCATGTTCTGTCGCACATCAGTTATTCTCCAGTCTCCAAAGTACTCAGTGGCAAAGCATCAGCCTCACATCTGATGTCAATATCAGCTGCCCTGAAAGATCAAGCAATCTCTATGGAGGGTGCTCCAGTGTTCTCCACTCTCAGTTCAAGCAGATCCCCATCATCCACAAGCTCTGATGTCATCAAGTTGGTCAACCAAAGAACATCCAAGGAATTCTGATGAGAAACAAATCAGGATCTGTGCTGGGACCATTGTTGTTTTGTTGTCCATAGCAATGATCTAGATGATGATGTGGTCAATTAGATCAGCAAGTTTGTGGATGACACTAAGATTGGAGGCATTGTGGACAGCGAGGAAGGCTTTCAAATCTTGCAGAGGGATCTGGACCAACTGGAATATTGGGCCAGAAAAAGGCATATGGAATTTAATGCAGACAAGTGTGAGGTGTTGCAGTTTGGAAGGACAAGGGAGGACATACACAGTAAATGGTAGGGGACTGACGAGTGCGGAGGAACAAAGGGATCTGGGAGTTCAGATACATAATTACCTGAAAGTGGTGTCACAGGTAGACAGGGTTGTAAAGAAGGCTTTTGGCATCCTGGCATTCATAAATCCAAGTATTGAGTATAGGAGTTGGGATGTTACGGTGAAGTTGTATAAGACACTGGTGAGGCCAAATTTGGAGTATTGTGTGCAGTTCTGGTCACCTAACTATAGGAAGGATATCAGTAAGATTGAAAGTGCAGAGGAGATTTACTAGAATGTTGCTGGGTCTTCAGGAGTTGAGCTATAAGGAAAGATTAAGCATGTTAGGAATTCATTCCTTGGAGAGGAGAAAAATGAGGGGAGATATGATAGAGGTTTACAAAATTATGAGGGGTATAGACAGAGTAAATGCGAGTAGGCTCTCTCCACCTAGATTAGGAGAGATAAGTACAAGAGGACATGGCTTTAGGGTGAAATGGGAAAGGTTTATGGGGAACAATGGGGGAACTTCTTCTCTCAGTGGTGGGAGTGTGGAATGGGCTGCCATCTGATGTAGTAAATGCGGGCTCACTCTTAAGTTTTAAGAATAAATTGGATAGATACATAGACGGGAGAGGTCTGGAGGGTTATGGACTTGGTGTAGGTCAAAGGGACAAGCGGAATAAGGATTTGGCACAGACTAGAAGGGCTGAATGGCCTGTTTTCTGTGCTGTAGTGTTCTATGTTTCTAGGATGCAAAAAGTAATTCAAAATCAAGCGGTGTCCTCATCTGTATTTTCCGTGAGCTGCACTGATGCAGAGGAGAAGAGGATATTTAATCATTAGAACCACCTCTACCAGAGGGAACCATCTGCTGCTTACCTAGCCTCTCACTTGCTCTGGCAGTGACAGTATTTGTATCTGGTTCAGTGGACCTTCCAGTCTATGGTGATTCTCAGACCTGTGAAGCAGGAGACTGGGCAATGGTGGTGCCTTTGATTGTCAAGGAGAGTGAAACATTTGAAGAAGTCAAAACATCAGCTTTGTGTAAAACCAAAATGCATTGGGAAACAAAAATGTCTGAATGAATTATGAAACATAAGGCAACATCCATCATCACAGATCCCCAACATCCGGGTCGTGCCATCTTCTCGCAGCTACCATCAGGCAGCAGGTACAGAAGCCTTAAGTCCCACACTACTAAGTTCAAGGGCAGTTATTTCCTGTCAACTGCACTGTTATCCTGCTTAGAAACAGTGTAATTGCATGAACTACTCTGCATTACAATGAGAAGGAAGGAAAATAAAGTCAATTTTATTCTTGTAGTTGTCTCCTTTCTTGTGAAAATTGTGCATAATTTATATCTATTTTATGTCTTTTTTTTCTTGTGATGCTGCTGCAAGTAAGTTTTTCATTGCACCTGTGCA